>NC_089259.1:39737450-40040481 GCF_963930625.1 Muntiacus reevesi | reverse complement strand
ATGTATGTAATGTAATATATACGTATGTGTGTATATATCCTTTATTTGTTCATCCATCAGTAGACACTTGTTTCCATACTTGGCTACTGTGAATAATGCTGCAATGAACATGGGAGTACTGATATATCTTCAAAATTATGATTTCATTTCCTTTGGATACCTATAATATCTTTCAAAAAATTACATAATTTAAAAATCATCTAATGTGGTTCTCCTCATCTTACTCAACCTTATTAAAAGATACCCTGGGACTTTCAAAGACTGATATGCTTTTCCCCTTATATGTCTCTGTACTTGCTGCCTCCCAGCATTATTGCTCTTCTCCTTTTTCTCTCACTAACATCCTAATCTTTCACGGATATGTATAAATATTACCCTACCCATCAGAAGATGATGCTAAGATTATTTTTCCTGTGCCCTTCTTTCATTACTCATTACAATGGATTGCACTACTTCATCACGTGCTTTTCTTGCCTGTGAGATTGAATACATGCCAAGGACAAAGAGCATGACTTATTCTCTTTTGACTTTTTCTTAATTCCTATCACATTGCTGACACATAATAGTGTTCCATAAATATCTATTGAATAATTAAACACAGTGACTTATTTGAATGCCTTGCTATAGTCATTTTCTAAAGCCTGGAGGGGAAATGAATGAACAAAGATACATTCAAGAATTTTACTAGACTTTTAAAAGTACTGGGACACTAAATATTAAATCATCTCACTGAACAGAAAGAGTGACTATAGATTTCAAGAGTTTAATTTAGCATTATGTACTAGAAGAATCAGACATCAATGTATTTGGAAATTCTCCCTCTGGCTATGATGAAGGAAAAATTGCACTTAGAATACTTAAAAGTGCATATTTAAAATTCATTCTGTATTTTCATTAAAGTTGCAGATATAATTTTATGAACTAAATTTTCAGCATACTATAATGATGTCAAATGTAAAATATATTGAAAAACCTGCTGAATGATGTCATAGCTGTTTTATCAAAATACTGAAAGTTGAATACATTCAAACTAATCAGATGCCAACAGAGTTTAATGATTAAGGAGTACATTACTTTGAAATTATAAAACACCTAGAAGAGTAAAATAACTTAAATACAATTGACTTATTTTATTTATGCATTAAAAATATTTCAGAATACCTACTATTTTCCACTTGAACTAACTATTGGTGATAAATTATTAAAGAATTAGAAATACAGTCTGTCCTTGTAAGGATAAATCTTTATTAAGAAAATAAACAAACATGGTATCAAAAATCACTCAAACATATTTTTGGAGTTAAATGTTGATTTTGAATTATGAAACAACTATGTCCTTAAAATGAAGTTTTACTTTAGGACATAAAACACAAAGCAAGTTCTAGAAATAATTCAATAATATCTTCACATTTATAAATTTAAATACATTTTCTAAAGGCCCAAAGTTCGTTGGTGTAAATACTGTGAAAAGTGAAACTGAAAGTCGCTCAGTTGTGTCCTCCTCTTTGTGACCCCGTGGACTGTACAGTCTATGGAATTCTCCAGGCCAGATTACTGGAGTGGGTAACCTTTCCCTTCTCCAGGGGATCTTCCCAATCCAGGGATGGAACCCAGGTCTCCCGCATTGCAGATGGAATCTTTACCAGCTGAGACACCAGGGAAGCCCATAAATACTGTATAAAGAAGCATTATTTTTTTTTTAATAACATACTTTTTATCCTAGTGTAACATATTTTCTAATCAGGTGAAGAAAGAAAATATATGTACATGGCATTTTCTTTTCTAATTCATTAACTGCTATAGTTATTCTCAGCATTAGTGTATAACACACATCAATCCTTATGTTCATGTCATAAATTTAATATTTCTTCCCCCAAACATATTGCTTCTTAAAATGTTATATATCTTGGGAACTCTGTTATTTATCATCTCTAACAATCAAGAAATTTGAGCTTCAACTTTTTATATCACTACTGCTCACAGCATTTATTAACTATCGTTATAGTATAGAAAATTCAATCAAAATAATTTCATAAAATAAATGCATAAGAATAATTGCAAGGCACATAGCATCCCCTTGAACACAGGTGCATTCACTCATTTTCAATTGTGTCCTATCATTTAGCACATGAAATAAATATTCATTTATAGCACATGCCTAGTTTTTATTTTCTTTTTTTTTTTTTTTCATTTATTTTTATTAGTTGGAGACTAGTTACTTTACAATATGGTAGTGGTTTTTGCCATACACTGACATGAATCAGCCATGGATTTACATGTGTTCCTCATCCTGATCCCCCCTCCCACCTCCCTCCCCATCCCATATTTTTTTTTTTTTTAAATAAATATCAGGCATGTTTTAATGGAAAAACAAACAAACAAACAAACAAACTCTTGCCTTCACTAGAGTTTATGTCCTAATGGTAACAAAAATTGCTCAGTTTTTGATATGCCTTCTTCGTTATGGTTTTTCATCCATGTATATTTTTATTATTTTTCTTTTTTTTTCAGTTGGAACCAAAACTGTAAGTTAATTTGGGGGAAGTTATGCTATGCTAACACATGTTATATTATGCTATAAAGTGCAACCCCACCACAAATTAATTTTTTTGTCTCTGCATATTTCCTTGAGAAAAATTGTCTCCTCTATAATTAATAAGTCTGCATAGATGACAGGAAAATCATTTGGGCCTTTTGCAAACAGTTCAGTAATCTAACATATTTTCTTACTTAGATCTCACTTTTCTTTCTTCTTAGTAACTGTTTTTAAATTTCTTTGCAATTCTAAAACTTCCCATCTGATCTTTTATATCACATACAAAACAGAAACCATCAAATAAAGACTCTTCAATACATCTTCACCCAAAAAATAAATTACCTACATGGCATCTGTGTTTTTAGACTGTCTTCTTTTCACAACTGAAGAATTGAGTGTGCTTATTTCTAAGCATAATATTCTAATACCCAAAGTTCTATTTCATTAGGACATTCAGTGAGAAAAAGTCTAATTATTATTCATGATCTTTCTTTTGAACCTCTCACTTTCTACTAGATTATCTTCATTATATTTCTATCATCCCCCTCACAATCAAACTTTCTTAAGGATTGGGTAAACCTGATTTCTCATCTTAACTCTTCAAACTATAGCAATTTGGCTTTAGCTTGCATGCTACCTTGAAATCCTTGCAAAATTCACCTACCAGATCTGTTTTGATAAGATTAATAAAAATTCTGACTTCTTAATTTAGGAGACAGGAAGAATAGAAGAAAAGCAAACCCAGGCAAGGGCTGCAGCTAGAATTCCTAATTATTGATAAACTGGATGCTTCAAGGCATGAGACTCTTGGAACAAGTCCAGAGGGAGCAGTTCATAATCTTTAAAACAAGATGTGATCCTGCGGTCGGAAAACCAACCCCAGACTGTTTCCCAACTGGCCTTTCAGAGTCACATGTTTTATGTATCTGGAGGAAAAGCTATAGATAAGAATATTAGTCTTAGTTACTGGTTTGTTATTGATTACTGTTCCTGGGCCACAGGAATTATAGCTTTCCTCCCTGCACATTCTTTCCTTCATGGCTGAGAATATAATAAAGCTGGCGTGGATTCAGTTTCAGCACCCTCACCTTGGAGCGGTGTTGGTCCCCGATCTTCGCCTTTCACTCAACTCTTATGTCTTGTTTCTCCTTCTCCTGCCAGCATCAGGCCTTCGGAAACCCTGCTTATCAAGCCGGACTAGACATGTTATCTCAAATGGAACCATGCATAAGAGCCAGGAAGATAATCAGCACCACACACTGAAGAACTAGCTTTAGGGCATTTGAAAAAAATAGTGGAAAGACAAAAATAAATGGATACGTCACTTTTTGAGAGTAACATGGAGTGGTGTTTTCTTTTGCTTTTGCTTTTACAATTTTTTAAATATTTTATTTATTTTTTTAATTAGAGAGTAATTGCTCTACAATATTGTGATAGTTTCTGCCATACATCATCGTGAATCAGCATTAGATATATATTTATCTGTTCCCTCTCAAAGCTCTTTCCCATCTCCCTCCCCACAGCACCCCTCTAGGTTGTCACAGAGCACTGGCTTTGGCTTCCCTGTGTCATATATCAAAGTCCCACTGGCTATCTCTTTTACATATGACAATGTATATGTTTCAATGTTATTCTCTCATTTCATCCCACTGTCTCCTTCCCCCACTGTGTCCAAAACAATTGTGTCTCCTCTGCAAGTAAGATTGTCAATAATATCTTTTTAGATTCCATGTATATACAGTATTTATCTTTCTTTCTGACTTACTTCACTCTGTGTAATAGACTCTAGTTTCATCCACCTCATTACAACTGATTCAATTCTGGTCTTTTTTTAAAGCCGAGTAATATTCCATTGTGTATATGTACCACAACTTCCTTATACGTTCATTTGTCGATGGACATCTCGGTGGCTTCCATGTCCTAGCTATTGTAAATAGTGCTGAAATGAACAATGGGGTAGATGTGTTTTATTTTGTTTGTTTGTTTGTTTTCAATTTTGGTTTCCTTAGGGTATATGCCTAGTAGTGGGATTGCTGGGTCATGTGATAGTTTTATTCCTAGCTTTTTAAGGAATCTCCATACTGTCTTTCATAGTGGCTTTGTCAATTTACATTCCACCAACATTATTTGTTATATGACAATATATACTTTGGAACATCTAAGGAAATTAAATAAAGAGTTAATAGATTCTTCTTTTTAGAGTAGGTAAAAAACTTAATTACACCATGTGTGTTAGTCGCTCAGTCTTGTCTAACTCTTTGCAACCTCATAGACTGTAGATCTCCAGGCTTCTCTGTTCATGGAATTATCCAGGCAAAACTACCAGAGTGTGGGTGTCCATTCCCTTCTCCAGGGGATCTTCCCAACCCAGGAATCTAACCCAGGTCTCCCCCATTGAAGGCAGATTCTTTACTGTCTGAGTCACAAAGGAAGATCTAATTACACTGTACATTCAGAATTTTTCAAGATCTTAAAAACAAAATTCAAGACATTTCCAATATTTGTAGTTTGTTAGCACAGTGACTTAAAGCAGCCTCTTCTCTGGAATCATTCCTTTCACTTTAAGTGACATGTGTTGTAGCACCACCTCCAATATTTTGGTTTCTAATAAAATTATTCTCTACAGATTATCACAGATCTTCCCAGAGTAGCTGAGATGTAATGTTAAGGACAGAGAAAAGTAACATGAGTCATGAATGATATTCAAAGAGGAAAAGTCATATAAAATGAATTGTGTAGTAGTCACATAGTATATAAACCACATAGTATTTGGTTCCTGAATTCTTAATTGGGGACATGGGAGTGCTAATCATAGTACAAGTTAGATATTGAATTCAAATAATATATGAATCGCAAATATTTTATCTCAGTTTATATTTATACATCACTCTCTTTACAATGTCTTTTACAGATCAAAAATTTTAATAAGCACAATGTGTTATATTTCTTTTTCATGACACTGCTTTTTGTCATATCAAAAAATTATTTGGCTAATCCAGGCCATAAACCTTTTCTTCTATATTTTCTTCTGTGAATTTAAAACTTGTAAGATTTTTAAATGATACATTTTGCTTTAATTTTGTGTAAGATGTGAGAATGAGGGTTAAGTTTCGGCCTATTTGTTTTATTTTTGTTGTTGTTTTTGTATATGAGTGTCCAAATTGTTAACATCATTTATTGAAAAGACCATTCTTTCTTCATTGCTTTACATACTTGCCAAAAATAAATTGGCCATGCTGTGTGATTATGTTTTGGGGATTTAATTTTTCCATTAATCTACGCTTTAATCCTTTCACAAATAGCACAGTAGACAGCTGTAGTTTCACAGTAAGCCTTACAAATCAGAGAGCATGATTACAATATTCTTATTTTTCAAAGTTAGTTTTCTTATTTTACTGCTTTTGCCTTTGCAAATATAGTTAAAGTCATCTTGTACACATCTACACAAAATTTTATTTAGTAGTAGTTCATCTGTAAATTAATTTTGGGAAATCTGAAATGTTAAGTTTTCCAGTCCATGAATAGAGTATGTATTTCTGTCTTCATTATCTTCATTTGTGTTTTGTAGTTTTCAATATATAGTATCTGTATGTACTTGATACATTTGTATTTCACTATTTACTGTTAGTGAATTAAAAACAAAAAACAGTAAAAAACTAGTCTTCCTCTAATTGTATTATGCTCCTTTATAGAAATTTAATTTGTTTTGTGTGTTGAGGTGGTATCTTACAACATTGCTAAACTGATGTATTATACAATAGTTGTTTTATACAAGTGATGTATTTTACCAGATTGTTGATGTATGCAGAATTTTTAGTGTTTTCTATAAAATAATCACATTCTATATAGTCAATCATGTTCTATATAGACAACCTACAAATATAGAATACCTTATTTGTGCTTTTGTATTCTGTAATCCTTTTATTTTTAACCCTTTTTTAAAATTGTGTATAAGATATTCAGTATGATGCTATATAGTCATATGGAGAGTGGCCATTCTCACTTGTTCCTAACCTTAGTGAGAGAGCATTGCTTTTCATTAATGAGTATGTTGAGAAAGTTCCGTTACATTTTTAGTTTCCTGAGAGTTTTTATTATGAATCAATGTCTTATTTTGCTAAATAGTTTCTATACTAATTGATAAGATCATGTAGCTTTTCTTCTTTAGGCTGAATTAAACTGACAGATTTCTGAATATTATTTCAGCCTAGAAATCTTGAGATAAAACCCTCTTGATCCTTCGCTGTATTATTCTATTTATATATTTCTAAGTATATGAGTTGTTAATGTTTTGCTAAGAATTTTGCATCTACATTTATGGGAGATATTATTCTATTCTTTCCCTCTCTCTCTTCCTTCTGGTATGTTTTTTTTCTGATTTTGTTATCATTGTCATTCTAGTCTGATAAAATAAGATAGATAATGTCATTTCTTCTTATGTCTTCTATAAGATAATTTTATGAATTTTGTATTAATTCTTTTTTAATGTTAAAAGCTGAATGAAATTAACCAATGGATCTAGAAATTTCTAGAAACATTGAATTATTAATTTAATTAGTTTAATAATATAAGAGTATGTATGTATATGTATGTGTACATGCTCAGTCGTGTCCAACTCTTTGCAACACCATCGACTGTAGCCCGCCAGGCTCCTCAGTCCATGGACATTTCCCAGCAAGAATACTGGAGTCGGCTGTCTGCCCTCCTCCAGGGGATCTTTCTGACCCAGGAGTCGAACCTGAGTCTTCTGCGTCTCCTGCATTCTAAGCTGACGCTTTATAGCTGAGCCACTGGGGAAGCCCAACGTAAGAATGCTCACTTCATTTTATTTTATTTTGGGTAAATTTTGATACTTTGTCATTTTAGGAAATTGATTCATTAATACGTTTTCAAATTTGTTGAAATATTAGTAGAGTTCTCCTTTTGAATTTTTAATGACTGTAGGGCCTAGAGTTGTATCCTTTTCTTCATTTTTCCTATTGTCATTTCTGTCATCTTACTTTTGTGTGTGGGTGTTTGACTTGCTAGATGTTTATCAGTTTCATAAGTCTTTTCAAAGACTTGGTTTATTTGATTTTTCTCTTTTTTTATGTCAGTGATTTTACTTTTGTCTTTTTATCTTACCAGTATATTTGATTTAGGATTATTTTGTCCTCATTGGGATTTGATCTCATTTAGGGTTATTTGTTCTCATGTTTTCTCATTTCTTAAGAGAATTCTAAAGCCCTACTCCTTATCTGGTATGAGAATTTGATCCTATACATTCCCCACTAAGTACTGCTTTAGCTGCATCATATAAATTTAGATATATATCAATTCGTTCAGTTTGAAATAATTTTAAATTTTCCTTAATACTTTTTCTGTGAGTTGTGGTTTAGAAATATGCTTTGTAATTTCCAAATGATTGAAGATTTTCTTTTATTATTCAATTATTGATTTCTAGGTTAATTCTATAGTTATATGCTTTGTATAATTAAATTTTATTTATTTCTGATTTGTTTTATGCCCTAAATATGACCATTCATGGTGAATGTTCAATGTGCACCTGAAAGAAGAGTGTATTCTGCTGTCTTTGGGGGAATTGCTCTGTACATGTTGACTAGATTCAATTGGTTTATAGTGTTGATCAATTCTTCAATGTTATGAAATTTGTAACTACTAATATTTATAATCATAATTTATACTAACAGAGGAATGTTAAAACTCTTAGCTGTGATTGGGAGATTTTCTACATCTCTTTTCAGTCCTGTCTGTCAGCTGTGCTTAATCTATTTTGAAGCTCTACACATATTTTAGGTTTTTATTTCTTCCTAGTTGACTGTTTTATCATTATTTGTGTCCCTCTTTAGTTGTGGTAATAAGCTTCTAGTTTATTTCTATACTATATTACACTAATATAGCAAATCAAGTGTTTGTATGGTATACTATTTTCCTTTCTTTACTTTAGCCTATGAGTTTTGCTGACTCTATGGGAGAAGGTGAGGTGAAACGGATCACCAGTCCAGGTTGGATGCATGAGACAAGTGCTCGGGGCTGGTGCCCTGGGATGACCCAAAGGGATGGGATGGGGTGGGAGGTGGGAGGGGGGTTCGGGATGGGGAACACATGTAAATCCATGGCTGACTCATGTCAATGTATGGCAAACACCACTACAATATTGTAAAGTAATTAGCCTCCACTAATAAAATAAAAGGAAAACAATAAATAAAACTAATAAGTAAGTAAATAAATAAATAAATAAAGCAAATTTCCCATAGACAATCATAGAGCTGTGTCTTTTTTACCCACTATGATATGTTTTTATTTTAATTGACTTTTTATAATGATTCCTATTTAATATGATTATTGATTTGCTTGAGATTAGTTCTGTGTTTTTAATATACACTTTTGTTTGTTTGATTGACTGATTTTTCTTTTCCTTCCTCTGCTTTCCATTCCCCTCTTCTTCAGGGTTATTTGACTGTTTCTTATGCATGTTCTGAAAAATTTCTATTAAACAGAAAGAAATATATTGAAGTTAAGTAAAATAAATGAGAAATTAGCAGTATCAAAACAAATAAAATTTAGGCATATTTGACACTTGAAGAGGACAGTTAAAATGAGTCTTGGCAAAGTTTTTGAAATCATAAGTCCTTAGCAAAAGTGACATAACCTTTTTTTGGGGATATTGCAAAAAGTTAAATCGTGAGTTTTCAGTTCAGTTCAGTTCAATTCAGTCACTCAGTCATGTCCAACCCTTTGTGACTTCATAGACTGCAGCTTGCCAGGCTTCCCTGTCCATCACCAACTCCTGGAGATTGCTCAAACTCATCTTCATCAAATCAATGATTCCATCCAACATTATCCTCTGTCATCCCCGTCTCCTCCTGCCTTCAATGTTTCCCAATATCAGGGTCTTTTCCAATGAGTCAGTTCTTTGCATCAGGTGGCCAAAGTATTTGAATTTCAGTTTCAGCATTAGTCCTTCCAATGAATATTCAGGACTGATCTTCTTTAGGGTTGACTGATTTGATCTCCTTGCAATCCAAGGGACTCTCAAGAGTCTTCTCCAACACCACAATTCAAAAGCATCAATTTTTCGGCACTCAGCTTTTTTTATAACCCAACTCTCACATCCATACATGACTACTGGAAAAACCAAAGCTTTGAGTAGACAGACCTTTGTCAGCAAAGTAATGTCTCTGCTTTTTAATATGCTGTCTAGTTTGGGCAAGCTTTTCTTCCAAGGAGCAAGTGTCTTTTAATTTCATGGCTGCAGTCACCATCTCCAATGATTTTGGAATCCAAGAAAATAAAGTCTGTCATTGTTTCCATTGTTTCCCCATCTATTTGCCTTGAAGTGATGAGACCAGATGCCATGATCTTAGTTTTGTAAAACTCACTTAGAATATGAGTTTTAACCCAACATTTTTACTCTCCTCTTTCACTTTCATCAAGAGGCCCTTCAGTTCTTCTTCGCTTTCTGCCTTAAGGGTGGTGTCATCTGTGTATCTGAGGTTATTTTTAGTTCTCAAGATTAAGGGAAGTAAAACATAATATTTTTTCAATATGAAAAGGCAAAAAGATTGTGTGTTTTGCTTCCCTTAATCTTGAGAGAGTAAAATATTTTAATAATATCCTATTTAAAAATTTTTATTTTGGCCTTTTATTTTTGTATTTCACATATCTCAAGTATCATTCACAGAAACAAGCTCATCATTTTTATCTCATGTAACTAATTACTCTTAAAAAATCATGACAATATTCCAAATATCCAAATATAATGAAAAGATATATCAATTTTCAAGGGACAAAGTGGTGGACAGTTGAGCTTCCAATGTGTTTAGCTGTCATCTAGTTCATTCAGGGTTATTTTCACTTGCAAAGTCAGTGTTCTGGATGAAATCTTCAGGCTCCATAGATTATAAATAATTACTAACTAAACATTCATTATTGCAGAACCTAAAATAAGTAAGAAATAAATAAATAAGTTTAAAATAAGTAAGATGATTCATGAACTTTTTATTAAAAACAGATTATTATCAAGTTTTAAGTTTAACTTTCCATGCAGGGTGAAGGATGATCATACCTCTTACTCTCCTAAGCCAGAGGGAAATGGGGTTGATAGTTTTGGTGTATTGTAAAATATATATTTTAAAGAATACAAGTCAATGCCATTTTGTTTCTTCATAATGTTGTGCAACTGTTCCACTGTCTAGTTACAGGATATCTCTATTATTCCATGTTCCTATTAAACAGTCATTTAAGGTATCAATTAAGAGTTCAATCCTCATTTCTTCCTTTAATTCTTGGTTTGGGAAGATCCCCTGGAGGAAGGAATGGCAACCCACTCCAGTATTCTGGCTTGGAAAATCCCATGGGCAGAGGAACCTGTTGGATTATAGTCCATGAGGTCACAAACAGTCAGACATGACTGAAGAGACTGAACACACACACACACACACACCAGCCCTAGTCAATGACTAATTTGCTTTTGTCTCTATGAATTTGTCTTATTTGAATATCAACAACCTCAAATATGCAGATGATATCACTTTAATTGCAGAAATTGAAAAGGAATTAAAGAGCCTCTTAAAGACAATGAAAAAAGAGAGTGTTAAAAAGCTGGCTTTAAAACTCAGCATTCAAGAAATTAAGATCATAGGATCTGGACCCATCACTTCATGGCAAATAGAAGGAGAAAAAGTAGAAGCAGTGCCAGATTTTCTTTTTTTGGTCTCCAAAATCATTGCATATGATGACTGCAGCCGTGAAGAGACTTCCTCCTTGGAAGGAAAGCTATAACAAAGCTAGACACACCTAGACATTTAAAAGCAGAGACACCACTTTGCCAACAAAGGTCCATACAGTCAAAGTCATGGTTTCTCCAGTAGTTATTTATGGACATGAGTGTTGGGCCATAAAGAAAGCTAAAGGCTGAAGAATTGGTGCTTTTGAGTTGTGGTGCTGGAGAAGACTCTTGAGAGGCTGTTGGACTGCAAGAAGATCAAACCAGTCAATCCTAACGGAAATCCACTCTGAATATTCATTGGAAGGACTGATGTTGAAGATGAAGCTCCAGTACTTTGAACACCTGATGCAAAGAGACGACTCATTGGAAAAACTTATAATGCTGGGAAAGATTGAAGGCAGGAGGAGAAGGAGGTTACAGAGATAAGATGGCTAGATAGCATCATTGATTCAGTGGACATGAATTTGAACAAACTCCAGGAGATAGTGGAGAACAGAGGAGCCTGGCATGTTACTGTCTGTGGGGTCAAAAAGGGTCAAACACAACTTCATGACTGAAAAACAACAAATGGCAGCGTATATTTTTCCCATTTTTAATTGGGTCATTTATCCTTTTGAGGTTAGATTTTCAATATATATATATATATATATATATATATCTGTGACAGTAAAAGGTCTATTTTCACAGTACCTAAAGTCTTTACTATGATAGTCAGATCAGGTATATGCACCTGCAGCTCAAGGTTAAAATTTGAAGTACAAAAACAGTTTTATAAGATTGTGTTCTTGAGTTCTTCCATTTCCATCTCTCATAGGCTTTTCTGTTCCTTGCAGTTTCTTTTTATGGTCATCTGATTAGAATGTGGAGTTTATAGTTTGCTTAATTTTCCATGTCCTTTCATATTTGTTACCACATTCATGCCTTAGGATTGGGAAGGCAGAGAAAGAGAAAAGAACAACAAAGTTTGGTCATGCTTTCATGGGGTCCAAACTTTGAGAGAAAGGTTTCTTCTCCCAATGTTTCAACTCTTGTTAGTCCCTCATATTGGCTGCTGCCATTGCTGAATTGCTATGGGGCTCAAATATGAGAAGCCAAAGCAAAATAAAGGAAAGAAAAGTAATTGTTTTTCTGCACTCTGAGGAAGTATTAGAATTTTCCTTTTGTCTCCTTAAGTCAACACTAGAATTTTGGGTGCCACTTACTCATTCCCAGGTTGCTTACTATTATTATAGTCATGCTGACTTTCCTTTTACTCAGAGCCAGTTTGCTGGTAATTTGGCTCTGATACTCATTGCTGAATTATGAACTACTATTTACTCTACAGAGTCCTGAAATAATTGCTGCATGCATTCTGTCCTGTTTGTACTATCATATTAAGTGGCAGAAGCAACTGAAGTGTGCTAAATTTATATTATCCAAAACTAGAAACCCAGCTACTGTTTATTAGGCTGAAGAGTCATTTGTAATGCAACTCTCTTGAGATCTTCAGAGGCTGCTAATCCTTTTGAATTCTTGACATATAAAGACACTTCAAATCATGGCCATAAATCTAGTCTCTGTTTTTTAAGTATGCATTTCATTTGGCAAAAGGGTATACTGCCTTGCCATAAGCTATGTGTCTCAGATTTCATCTTGAATTTTTCCATGGATCAACATAATGGAAATAGTTGGCATTGTAAGGTAACTCTTATCCTTTTGCTAAACCCACTGTTCAGAATTAACATATGCATTAATTGGGAAGGTACTATTTCCTCTACATGTTAGGAATCAAAATAAGCAAGTCCTTCTGAAGGGTTCAGAATGTCAAAATTCCCACAAATCTCTCACATATCTCAATATTGTCTTTCATAGTTTTAGCTACAACCATCAGTAAAGGTGATTTTAGGGTAAAAATAATTAAATAGCAATAATAATAAAAATTTTTACAAGTCATATGACTAACCAGTGATCTTAAATTACTCATGACTAAAAAAATTGCAATATATTTCATGTCTATATTTTCTAGATTATGACACACTATCAAGTAATTTTGTACTTATTTAGGTAATATATTAAAAATAGGTGATAAATGTACCAATTTTTTTGGTAAGGTAAAGAAAAATACAACCTATTCTAGCATCCTGGTAATATTTCTCTAAATTCGCATACACTATAGCATCAGTCAAAAATAATCTGAGCCTAATATATCACAAAAAACCTTGTGCCCACCAGGACCCAGGAGAAAGGAGCAGTGACCTCAGAAGAGACTGACCCAGACTTGCCTGTGAGTGTCCAGGAGTCTCCGGCAGAGGCGTGGGTCAGCAGTGGCCTGCTGCAGAGTTGGGCATACTGCATGCCTCAGAGCCTGCATGGGACCTTTTGAAGGAGGTCAACATTATCTTTGTTACCTCCACTATAGCTTGGCCTCAGGTCAAATAACAGGAAGGAAACCCAGCCCTGTCCTTCAACAAAAAATTGGATTAAAGATTTAATGAGCATGGCCTATCAGAACAAGACCCAGTTTCCCCATCATCTCTCTCATCATAGGGGACTGGAATATAAAACTAGGAAGTCATAAATACCTAGAGTAACAGGCAAATTTGACCTCTGAGTACAAAACAAAGCAGGTCAAAGGCTAAGAGAGTTTTGAAAAGAGAACTCACTGGTCATAGCAAATACCCTCTTCCAAAAATACAAGAGAAGACTCTACACATGGGCATCACCAGATGGTCAATACCGAGAATCAAATTGAATATAAATTCTTTGCAGCAAAAGATGGAGAAGCTCTATACAGTCAACAAAAACAAGACTGGGAGCTGACTGTGGCTCAGATCATGAACTCCTGATTGCCAAATTCAGATTTCAATTGAAAAAAGTAAGGAAACCACTAGACCATTTATGTATGACCTAAATCAAATCCTTAATGTTTATACAGTAAAGTAAGAAATAGATTTAAGGGGCTAGATCTGATAGAAAGAGTGCCTGATGAACTATGGATGGAGGTTCCTGACATTGTACAGGAGACAGGATCAAGACCATCCCCAAGAAAAAGAAATGCAAAAAGGCAAAATGGCTGTCTGATGAGGACTTATAAATAGCTGTGAAAAGAAGAGAAGCCAAAGTAAAGAAGAAAAGGAAATATATACCCATTTGAATGCAGAGTTACAAAGAATAGCAAGAAGAGATTAGAAAGCCTTCCTCAGTAATCAATGCAAAGAAATAGAGGAAAACAATAGAATGTGAAAGACTAGAGATTTCTTCAAGAAAATTAGAAATATGAAGGGAATATTTCATGAAAAATGGGTTCAATAAAGGACAGAAATGTCATGGACCTAATAGAAACAGAAGATATTAAAAGGAGGTGGGGAAAATACACAGAATATCTATGCAAAAAAGATTTCATGATTCAGATAATCACGATGGTGTGATCTCTCACCTAGAGCCAGATATTCTAAAATATGAAGTCAAGTGGGCCTTAGGAAGCATCACTATGAACAAAGCTAGTGGAGGTGATGGAATTCCAGTTGAGCTATTTCAAATCTTAAAAGATGATGCTGTGAAAGTGCTGCACTCAAAATGCCAGCATATTTGGAAATGCAACAATGGCCACATGACTGGAAAAGTTCAGTTTTCACTCCAATCCCAAAGAAGGGCAATCTGAAAGAATGCTCAAACTACCACACAATTGCACTCATCTCATATGCTAGCAAGTAATGTTCAAAATACTCCAAGCCAGGTTTCCACACTACATGAACAGTGAATTTCCAGATATTCAAGCTGGATTTAGAAAATGCACAGGAACCAGAGATCAAATTCCAACTTCTGTTGGAGCATAGAAAAAGTGAGAGAGTTCCAGAGAAACATCTACTTCTACTTTATTGACTATGCCAAAGTATTTGACCGTGTGGATCACAGCAAACTCTGGAAAATTCTAAAAGAGATGGGAATACCAGACCATCTGACCTGCCTCTAGAGAAATCTGTATGCAGGTCAAGAGGCAGCAGTTAGAACTGGACATGGAACAACAGATTGGTTCCAAATCAGGAAAGGAGTATGTCAAGGCTGTATATTGTCACAATGTCTATTTAAATTTATACGCAGAGTACATCATGGGAAACACTGGGTTGGATGAAGCACAAACTGGAATCAAAATTGCCAGGAGAAATACCAAAAACCTCAGATATGCAGATAACAACAACCTTATGGCAGAAAGTGAAAAGAACTAAAGAGCATCTTGATGAAAGTGAAAAAGGAGAGTGAAAAAGTTGGCTTAAAGCTCAACATTCATAAAACTAAGATCATGACATCTGGTCCCATGACTTCTTGGGAAATAGATGGGAAAACAATGGAAATACTGACAGATTTTTATTTTTTTTTTCTCTCCAAAATCACTGCAGATGGTGATTGAAGCCATGGAATTAAAAGACATTTGCTCATTGGAAGAAAAGTTATAACCAACCTAGAGAGCATATTAAAAAACAGAGACATTGCTTTGCCAACAAAACTGTCTAGTCAAAGCTATGGTTTTTCTAGTGGTCACGTATGGATGTTAGAGTTGGACTATAAAGAAACCTGAGCTCCAAAGAATTGGTGCTTTTGAACTGTGGCATTGGAGAAGATTCTTTAGTGTCCCTTGGACAGCAAGGAGATCCAATCAGCCCATCAAAGAGTAAATCAGTCCTGAATATTCATTGGAAAGACTAATGTTGAAGCTGAAACTTCAATACTCTGGGCACCTGATGTGAAGATTGACTTATATGAAAAGACCCTTATGCTGGGAAAAACTGAAAGTGGGAGAAGAATGGGATGATAGAGGATGAGATGGTTGGACGGCATCACCAACTGAATGGACATGAGTTTGAGTAAACTCCAGGAGTTGGTGCTGGACAGGGAAGTCTGGTATACTACAGCTGATGGGGTTGCAAAGAGTTGGACACAACTTAGTGACTGAAGTGAAATGAACTGAATGCATCACAGGTGAGATTTCAGCTTCTTCACTGTGGATTACAAAGGATTTACTCTCTTCATCAAGTATTATGACATCAGAATTGTTCTCAACCAACATAATAATTAACCAACACCACAGTCCTTATAGCATGATCTGAATTATTACACTATTAGCTCTTAAGTAACAATAAGGACTCTTAATGCATGACTAAAATTAATATAAGCAATCAAAAGAAATAACAGCTTCTTTCTTTCAGTATCTTTGAAACTTTGCTTGAGTCAGTGTATTTGAGTTAATCCTGTTGGGGTTCTATGATTGAACAGCCTATGTATCCATCCTTTTTCCAGTAGGAAAGGGTCCTGTGATTCACAGACTCTCCAGCAACAAATGCATTGGAGGAGAATACCTTTCATCCAAGGAACAAGTTATTGGCATACACACACACACACACACACACACACACACACACACACACACACACACTTTACTCAATATTTCCCAATTTTAATCTGATATTTTTTGCTAAAGGAACATTTGAAGGTTTATTTTATAATTTCTTATTTTGTTGCTGATTTTAAATTTTTTACCTATATATAAAACTATATCTATGTTTCCTTCTTTTTTCATTGATGTTTGCTATATTGGGAATATTTTGTTGTCATATTGAATCATTTCTATTAGGAATAATATTAATTTGATATGTCCTGTATTATCATCCAACTATATCACTGGAATTGCTTTTAATTGTGCATCAATGCTCACTCCAAGTATAAGCATAGTGTAAGTTCTACTATGAGCCCCTTCCTTGGTTGGTACTCTAAACCTTTGTATTTCTTGATGATGCTGGGACAATGAAGATATTCTTGCTGATATTCCTACATACCCTTCTTACAACAAATACTTGTGTTTTAATGACAAGGATATTAATTCAGTTTGGAAAAGGAGACACAGGTTTGATCCCTAGGTCAGAAAGATCCCCTAAATAAAGAAATGGCAACCCACTCCAGTATTCTTGCCTGGAGACTCCCATGGACAGAGGAGCCTGGCAGGCTACAGTCCTTGGGGTTGCAAAATTGGACACAACTGAGCATGAGAAGTGTTTTCTTATACTTTCAAGGCCAGCCTTATCTTTATATTTAAAGAAGCAAAGAGAGTCTTCTATCCTCCTGATCTATAAGAAGCAACAATTTAATTAGGTTAAGAAAACATCCCTGTTAGGGGATTTAGGCACATGTTCCAGTTAGAGTGTGTGAGCATCCTTTGGAATTTTCCCTATCCATAGAAAAGCCATATTTCATGTTATTAGATATATGTTTCCTCGAATAGAACTTTAAAATATTATCTTAGGTTGTTTAACTTGTTAATGGGGGGGGGGGTGGCAGCTGTAAAATCATTTTTGTTTGTTAACATGCGACATGGGAATGTTTATATAGAGTTTTCTTTGTTATATTTAGTCAAATTGAGAGGTTGTGTTCCAAATAATCTAAAGAAGTATAGAATTTAGAATGCATAAATACTCACTTTGACAAGTGCTGAAAATCATCTTTCAAACCTTAAAAGTCACTACCAAAGAAGAAAATCCAGGCACAGTAAGAGGCTGCTGCTGCTGCTAAGTCACTTCAGTCGTGTCCGACTCTGTGCTATCCCATAGATGGCAGCCCACCAGGCTCAGCCGTCCTTGGGATTCTCCAGGCAAGAACACTGGAGTGGGTGGCCATTGCCTTCTCCTACAATAAGAGGCTAGTTGAATGCAAACCAGGAGATATAAGAATTACATAAAGATTTCATTGAAAATGTGATAAACAATGATTTTAAATATCAAAAGCAATTGAATAGGTTGACACTTAAATTACAGATATTGATTTGTGATCAAGTTGCTTCCTAACAAGAAAGTCTATATCACATATTCCAGAGTGAATATACTCAGTTATATAATTTGCAGCATTGATGGGCCACTTGAATAAAACAGTGTATAAATGTTACTATAAATCATATCAAAACAATTAGGCAGCTATGGTCAAATAGCCCTGAAATATCATTTGGAGATACTAGAGAAAGAAAATGTAGAGTTAAAAGAAAGTTCAGATGTGAAATATTTAGAGTAATGAATATTAAAATGTTGTTAATGCTTCATTATACTTTTTTTTGGTAATGCAAATTATGTAAATTTTAACACTAAAATATATTCCTTATTGGTTTGCCTTAAAGATGATATTTGTATAAGACCCATATAAATAAAGCTCTTTTTTTTGTTTTAGCAGAAATTCTGCACTCATTTTATGCCTCTATAACTAACATTGCACAGGATGTGTCACAAAATATATATAGCTCCAACTTCCCAGAGATGCTGTGCTTACTTCCTTGCTTTAATGACTATTTCACTTTCAAATGGATTTATTAACAGAAGTAAGTACACTCTAAACAGATGGTTGTCAGAAATCTGCTTACTTCAATAAAATAATTGAGAGTTAACAAACATTTGCAGCTTGGTGTGGTGTAAAGCATCACTGCATTAAATTGCCATAAGGAATGAGGCACATAGAACATTTTATAAAGATAACTCATGTTTATGTAGTTTTGATTTCAGTAATATTAAATACATAAAGTGCATGTGCAGATGACTAACTTGAAACTATAAATAATATTCATTAAATAACACCTATCATCTTCAAAGCTTACATAACTCTGCTAAAACCCCTGTAAAAATAGGATCAACTGCAGCCAAAATGGGGAGAGATTAATTGAAGTTTTTACTCTGAAAAATAATAAGCCAAATGTCGGAATATTTATGATTGATTCCCTTAAAACTTTTTCTGCAAAGCTTGTGTATCATAAAATAAATAACTGAGATGATATCCAAAATCTCAACTAAAATTAAAAAAAAAAGTCAGATAATGTGCAGTATTAATCTTCTAAACCATATTAAAATATTGTGCAACTAGTAGCATACCACTGCAGCCTGTAAAGGTAAGATGTTACAAGTAGAGCTGGACAAACAATATTTAAAAGAACAATGTTTAAAGTTAGAAACTTTTTTTTAAATACTAAAGAAAATGAAAGGAATAGACTGAGAACAATTTAAAAATGAGTGTGCTATTTCTTCTTCCAGGAATAAATAATATTTCTTTTTTAACTGGGAGATATGCTATCTAATTGCTGTGATTTATTCTCAGTTTATTTGCCTGAACACCAGTTTAGTCTACCACACAATGATTAGACATATAGATAGATGATAGGTATGTGATAGATATATATGTCTATCTATATCTATATATGTAGATATGTTTCTATATGCACACATGCATATACACATATATATGTATATGTGCACACAGTAGATTAATTTTTCAGTCAGCATTATCAATTTAATTTTTTAAAAAATTTTCTCTCTAGACTACTTTACTCAAGCTACATTAGACTGCAGTATTCACACTTACAATTTCTTAAAAAAAAATTCGGATAAGTTAATAGGTCACAGGAATATGTGGGAGAAACTTAAAAATAAATACTTAAGTCACAGTCCATGAAATTTATTTTGTTATAGTGAAATTGTAAAAATTAATTATTCTACTAAACTTACACTCCAGAATTACTTTGTATTTTATAATTTATATTGAAAAATAAGTTTAAATCCTTTAAAGTATATCAGGGAATTTAACTGATCCTGTTAAAACAGAATTATTAGTTTTTCACCTCTGTGTTTTAAATAGACAGCTCAAAGGAATACAACTAATTTGACGAGCTGAAATTTCTGGTAGTGATCAATTTTAGTATTTATTCCAAATATCAATAAGAAGATCTGGTCTTGAGAAGGTGGGCTGAGTGTCAAAATCAATCTGGTGTTTTTGTTGATTTTGTTTATGAAAGTCAGAAAAGGATTTCTTTCAAAATAGCAGTAAATAATTTTAAATTCCAATTCTTTCTATACACTCATCTATGCTTTTGGTATTGATCATATATCTTGCATAGAAGGAACTAAAAATCAAAGAAAGTGAATAGGTTCACCATAGTTTATTTTCTGAGTAGAATTGTGAGAACAGCATTACTGTACCCCTGTCACCAGAGACAATGAAAGATCTTTACCAGTGGAAGCTCTTCTAGTAACAGGATGACCATCACTTCTACATTTGTCTAGACTGATAATCACATGGTTAATGTAATGATGATAATGAAAACTCTACTGCATGGAAAATGATTTACAAAATCAAATATTAAAAATTCTATTTGGGATGCAAAGAAATACTTTTCTTCCCATCCTTGGCTTAATATTCTATTACAGAATAGGGACCTATTCTCTTCCCACAGAAATAGCTCTTTAATAATTTCCTCCTGTCTTTTTCAACTTCACTTTTGTGATTTTCAGTTTAGTTAACTCAATTTTCATAGCTTTTTCAAAATAGATGTTCTTAGTCCAATTACTTTATTTGAATGGCATATACATGATATGAAAACATTTTTCTTGTTAACTATTCAGGTTGAATTATTCTACTTCTCCACAAACTAAGCAACACAACAAACTGAGGAGGAAATAATTTTAGTGAAGGAAAAAGAAGGCAGGAAGACCTGAGTTTCATCAAGTGCCTAAGATGGTCTTAAATACAACTTGGGTTGGCCATCAGGAGACAGAGTTTAAGTGTAAATGATGAAGGTTAACGAAGAGAGGTCAAAGTGGTGAAGACATGCTAATCATTTACTCCCCAAATGCCTGAGACTAGATGATCAAGAAACGAATGCATCGGTAACTGAAGGAACTGAGGATGATTCCAAATTGAAAGGAAATACACTAAACTAAATGCATGAATTTTTTTCTTTCTTCTTCTTTTTTGCTTGATCTTCTCTAGTGCCATGTTGGTGCAATTTCCTGCAAGTTGTAACTGCTGGTTATAATTGAGTTTACTATATGTTAGTTTTTCAATAGGAATTGTAGTAGCTTATTTTATTTTAATATAGGTTCTCCTTTAATAAGTAATATGCACACATTTGTTGTATTTATGAAATACAACTTATTATTAATCTGAAAATAAAATTACTTCTGTTTCAGTTGTGAACAATCTGGTCTGCTTTTGAAGGAAAAGGACAAAACCTCTGTTAGAATACAATACTTAGTTTGGGAAAAATTTAAAATATTTTCAAAAAACAATCATAATGTTTTACATTAGAAATATATCCACCTTAATATTTTAGTAGTAGTAGTAGTATAACTTAACAATGGAATTTTCATAAACAACTGAAACCTGCAATTAATTTACTTAAGTTCAAGAAAATAAATCTTGTAGTTACTTTTCATCATTCTCTATTTATGGGTAATAAAAGCAAACAAATAAAAATACTACTATTGCCAAATTATTATTTATATCATTGGAAGCTTTACTGTTTGCCTTCTTTAGACAAACTTGAAAATTCATCAGAATAAAGCAAAATAATTACCAGAACATAATACATACTTTTGAATATTTGGGGAAGTCAATATTTTAAAAAATGAAGATATATGCATTAAAATTCTGCCTGGGTTTTTAAAGAGTTATGTATGATTGAAACAATCTCATAAATAAATAAGCATATAACAGAACTATTTTGGCCAAGATCATTTTAATTATTCATTATAACATTAGTGTATATGAAATAGTTGACAATTTCAGTCATTTTGTATTAGTGCCAGTTAGATTACCTATATAGTTTTCATCCTTTTATGCATTATTTTTGTTGATCAAATTGTTATTTCACATCTTTTTTCCATCTATCATATTTTTAAACTATTTTAAATAATTTTATTATTTGTGTTTGGAATTTGAACATGAATCCTTAATATCACAATCTATATAGTAGTTGATTTTAAGTTCACTATCCCTCCCAAGTCTTCTTGGGTTCTGTATTAAGATGCAGTAGTGTTAGTAATAGTCACATTTTTCTACTTTGTATATCTAGCATTTTGTCAATATGTTAGACAGTAGGGATGCTACTTATTTTGTATTCCTTGCTGAGGTGTTGAGTACTGTTTTTGCATGCAGTTCTCTTACTGGTAGATCCCTTTGACCTTCCCAGCTATAGTATTATGTTTTCTGTAGGTGTATTTCAGATTTGTTTTTGTAATTGGTTATAATCTAGGGTGTGGCATTTAATTATTTGGTCTTTAGCTCTACAGTCTCACCTGAATGCCTGATTTGCTAAGAAAGTTCTCTTCACTCTTATCCATGGAATTACAGTCTCCACAGCATTACATGAATCCTGGTATCTTCGTTAGCTAGGAACCCCACTAGTCTGCCTTTTCATACTGTTCATGGGGTTCTCAAGTTTGGAAGGACTGATGCTGAAGCTGAAATTTGACCACCTGATGTGAAGAACTGACTCACTGGAAAAGACCATGATGCTGGCAAAGATTGAAGGTGGGAGGAGAAGGGGACAACAGAGGATGAGATGGTTGGATTGCATCACCGATCCAATGGACATGAGTCTGAGCAAGCTCCAGGAGTTGGTGAAGGACAGGGAAGCCTGATGTGCTGCAGTTCATGGGGTCTCAAAGAATCAGACATGACTGAGTGGCTGAACTGAACTAAACTCACTAGTCTGAGTATGACTGAAACATACAAAACTCAAGCTCTCATTTATGATACCATATGGAACTTAGACCAGACTTCCATCACTTTTCCTCCAGAATTCCTCTAAAACTTTGTCTACAAAATTTCACTGGCCAAAGGCCAGGTGGATCAACACAAATGTGGGTGTCCCCTCACTGTTAAGGAAACTCCAAACAATAGGCTCTGATAGTTTTATTGACCCTAGAATTGGGAAAGAAGGCTCAACAGGGAGAACTTGGAGTTCAGTACATCAGGAAGAGGGAAAGGGGTTAAAGACTCTCCTTCTTTCTCCCCCACTCCTTCCCTGTCCGCAAAAACAGGCTTCATCAGGTGCAATTGAAGACTTCTGCCCAAGGCAGAGGAGACATTAATATGAACATGCTAAGGACTTAGGAATCAGAATATGTTAAGCATTTGCTAGGCCAGAAGTGCTCGAGTCCTTGACTGCAACTTTCTTCAGAGACTGCAGTTCATTGACTCTAGTCGGGGTCTGGGGTCAAGAGCACAGAATTCCCCCATGAGACCTTCCATGTAAAGTCTTTATCATTGCCTATAATCAGGCCTGGAAATTCACTCACAGATTTCTAACCAGTAATTGAACCTCTCCATGTCATAAGGACATGAGAGCCAATCAGAAAGAGTTCCTTATGTTCAAATGTGGTTCAAAATTTAAATGAAAAATATTGAATAAACCAAAGAAATAGAAACTCACTAGAACACTTAGGCAATAAGTGTAATATAGATGAAATCCACTGATAAACAGTATAATGAGTGGTTGGAAATACCAACAGTGTGATGGACCTTATAGTTCTGAAGGCCTCCAAGGTTTAAGACCCTCCTGGACCACTAGTCCTTTTACTTTGAGAGGAAGAGAAAGCCCTTCAGTTTTCAGAGAGTCTTTTGTCCAAACTCAGCCTTCCAATACTCTTGAGAATCCCCCATTCTTTTTTTTTTTTTTTCCACTTATTTTTATTAGTTGGAGGCTAATTACTTTACAATATTGTAGTGGTTTTTGTCATACATTGACATGAATAAGCCATGGATTTACATATATTCCCCATCTCGATCCCCCCTCCCACCTCCCTCTCCACCTGATCCCTCCGGGTCTTCCCAGTGCACCAGGCCCGAGTACTTGTCTCATGCATCCAGCCTGGGCTGGTGATCTGTTTCACCCTAGATAATATACATGTTTCGAGAGAACAGAATCCCCCATTCTTAACAGTGTCTATCCCATAATCTTAAAGAAGGAGAGGGGCTCAAAAAGCCTTATGTTATTGTGTACAATCAATAAAGTGTTCTATGAAAGTGAAGTGTTATTCGTTCAGTTGTGACCAACTCTTTGCAGCCCCAAGGACTATAGCCCCCCAGGCTTCTCTGTCCATGGAGTTATCCAGGCAAGAGTACTGGAGTGGGTAGTCATTCCCTTCTCAAGGGGATCATTCCAACCCAGGGGTCAAACCTGGCTCTCTCACACTGCAGGCAGATTCTTAACCATCTGAGCCACCAGGGAAGCCTAAAGTATACTGTAATCAGCCAAGAAATATAAATAAAGGTTGAAACTTTAAGAAACATGATATTTACATTCAGTTCAGTTCAGTTCAGTTGCTCAGTCATGTCTGATTCTTTGTGACCCCATGAATCGCAGCATGCCAGGCCTCCCTGTCCATCACCAACTCCCGGAGTTTACTCAAACTCATGCCCATCGAGTCGGTGATACCATCCAACCATCTCATCCTCTGTCGTCCCCTTCTCCTCCTGCCCTCAATCCCTCCCAGTATCAGGGTCTTCTCCAATGAGTCAACACTTTGCATGAGGTGGCCAAAGTATTGGAGTTTCAGCTTCAGCATCAGTCCTTCCAATGAACACCCAGGACTGATCTCCTTTAGGATGGACTGGTTGGATCTCCTTGCAGTCCAAAGGACTCTCAAGAGTCTTTTCCAACACCACAGTTCAAAAGCATCAATTTTTCGGCGCTCAGCTTTCTTCACAGTCCAACTCTCACATCCATACATGACCACTGGAATAACCATAGCCTTGATATTTACATAGCATTTCCCAAATAATATTTATTAATCTCAATGGTCATTTTAACATGTCTTCACATATCTTTTAACATATTTTGACATGTTATTACCTATCGTCTTTGATAATTGTCTCTCCTGGTGTTGGTTCTCAATTTTACTCCCCTGAATAGTGAGCTAGACTTAGTATTAATAACATACTTCTAATGAATATGGTGTGGAAAACATATATATTTGCAAAGTGTTGTGTGGAAAGGGAAAAATAGTTATCTGACAGACACAATCTTAATATTAGTGTTAACATCACTAGTAAAATTCATGTTGTTGTGTCCCAAATTATACAGTTTAATGAGAAGGGCACTTCCATTGTATAGAATTTTAAAAGATCTATAACCTGAGTCTAATCATGAGAAGACATCTGAAAAATTCAGATATAGAGAATTCTACAAAATTTCCAACCAATACTATTCAAAAGTGTGAAGGTCATGGAAAACAATGAAAGACTAAGAAATTGTCATAGTGGAGGATACTAAGGGGATATGGGAATTAAATACAATATTATATTCTGGATTAAACACTAAATTAGAAAGAAATGACATTGAAGGAAATTCTGGTGAAATCCAAATAAAGTCTGTTGTTTATTAATGTTATTATACTAATGTCAGTTTATTAGTTTGGTAATTGGCAAAGAATGAAATTGTTAGATAGCATCTCTGACTCAATGGACATGAATTTGAACAAACTCCAGGAGATAGTGGAGGACAGAGAAGCCTGCTGTGCCATAGTTCGTGAGGATGCAAAGAGTCGGACACCACTTAGCCACTGAAGAGCAATAAGTGTAGTATGGTTGTGTGCATTAAGGGAAACTGCTAAAGCATGCATGTGTGTGCTAAGTTGCCTCAGTCTTGTCCAACTCTTTGCGTCCCTGAGGGCTACATGGTAGCCCACCAGGCTCTTCCCTCCATGGGATTCTCCATTCAAGAATACTGGAGTGGGTTTCCATGCCCTCCTGCAAGGGATCTTCCCAACCTAGAGATCGAACCCATATCTCTTATGTCTCCTGCATTGACAGGCAGATTCTTTAGCAAGGTTATTTAGTAATTTGCTGCAGCTCTTGGCAAATTTTCAGCAAATCAAAAATTACTTCAAAAAGAAAAGCTTAAAATAAAGTGTAGTGATTTAAGGAGGGAAAGTTCTTTGATCTTTTAAAATCCTTTATATTTTATGATTAATGAGGAGTCAAACTGACACTGTATATTTTTACTTTTATTTCTTTAGCATATTATTCTTAATTTTTCTGAAAAATTGAACTTATTTAGTTGGATTTGAGATAAAAGTTGTCAAGGCCCACCATTTGATTTTCAACTGTTTTCCCTGCTCTGATATTGTTACAAAGTTGTCCCTACATATCAAAAAAGTTACATCTAAGCAAATTTTTAAAGTATGATTCCAGGTGACAGTGTTGTACTAAGGTTATTTCAGGATCAGGCTCTGGGCATAAAAAGTATTACAAACATGGCCCATGATGGTAACAAGTTATGCAAATAAATATTTATAGGATATATGAGATAATATAGTTGGTAAAAAAGGAGATATCATTGACTTTATTTGGATAAAGGAAAGAAGTTTAAAAGAAATCATTATGGAGATATATACTCAAGATTACTTAAAGTGCATCCATAGAGATATTAATTTATTTTTAATTGCCATAATTATTTTATTTTTTAAATTGCTCATTTAAAAATAGAAATATATTATTTCAGCTATTTCCCCCATTTTGTTTTAAATTCTAACACTATCACAATTTATTTTGTTTAATATTATTATATTAGCTTCAAATGTACAGATTAATGGTTCAATACTTTTTTTTCTTTTCTTTTTTTTTTTCCCATTTACTTGTATTCATTGGAGGCTAATTACTTTACGATATTGTAATGGTTTTTGCCATACATTGACATAAATCAGCCATGAATTTACATGTGTTCACCATCCTAATCCCCCCTCCCTCCTCCTTCTCCATCCCATCCCTCTGGTCTTCCCAGTGCACCAGCCCTGAGTACCCATCTCATGCATCCAATCTGGGCTGGTGATCTGTTTTACCCTTGATAATATATTTGTTTCAATGCTGTTCTCTCTGAACATCCCACCCTCGCCTTCTCCCACAGAGTCCAAAAGTCTGTTCTGTACATCTGTGTCTCTTTTTTCTGTTTTGCATATAGGGTTATCGTTACCATCTTTTTAAATTCCATATATATGTGTTAGTATACGGTATTGGCCTTAATCTTTCTGGCTTACTTCACTCTGTATAATGGGCTCCAGTTTCATCCATCTCATTAGAACTGGTTCAAATGTTGTGTATATGTACCACAGCTTCCTTACCCATTCATCTGCTGATGGGCATCTAGGTTGCTTGCATGTCCTGGCTATTATAAACAGTGTTGTGAGAAATATAGATCAATGGAACAAAATAGAAAGCCCAGAGATAAATCCATGTACCTACATACAACTGAAGAAAACAACCTCTTTAACAAGTGGTGCTGGGAAAACTGGTCAACCACTTGTAAAAGAATGAAACTAGAACACTTTCTAACACCATACACAAAAATAAACTCAAAATGGATTAAAGGTCTAAATGTAAGACCAGAAACTTTAAAACTCCTAGAGGAGAACATAGGCAAAACACTCTCCGACATGGATCACAGCAGGATCCTCTATGACCCACCTCCCAGAATATTGGAAATAAAAGCAAAAATAAACAAATGGGACCTAATGAAACTTAAAAGCTTTTGCACAACAAAGGAAACTATAAGCAAGGTGAAAAGACAGTCTTCAGAATGGGAGAAAATAATAGCAAATGAAGAAACAGACAAAGGATTAATCTCAAAAATATACAAGCAGCTCCTGCAGCTCAATTCCAGAAAAATAAATGACCCAGTCAAAAATGGGCCAAAGATTTAAACAGACATTTCTCCAAAGAAGACATACAGATGGCTAACAAACACATGAAAAGATGTTCAACATCACTCATTATCAGAGAAATGCAAATCAAAACCTCAATGAAGTACCATTACACGCCAGTCAGAATGGCTGCTATTCAAAAGTCTACAAGCAATAAATGCTGGAGAGGGTGTGGACAAAAGGGAACCCTCTTACACTCTTGGTGGGTATGCAAACTAGTACAGCCACTATGGAGAACAGTGTGGAGATTCCTTAAAAAACTGGAAATAGAAATGCCATATGACCTAGCAATCCCACTCCTGGGCATACACACCAAGGAAACCAGATCTGAAAGAGACACATGTACCCCAGTGATTCAAGATTTTTATAGCATATACTCCATTTAAAGTTATTTTAAAATAAGGACTATATTTCCTTGTGCTATACCATATAACCTTACTGATTGTTTTTATTTTTTTTATGCATAGCAATTTGTACCACTTAATCACATAAGCATCCTATCCTGCCCCCTGTCCCTTTCCTTCTGCGCTGATGTTTATCTATATCTGTGAGTTATCTATATCTGTGAGTCTATGTCTGTTTTGTTATGCACAATCATTCGTTTCAGTTTTTAGATGATAACGTACAGGATTTGTCTTTCTCTAATTTATTTCTCTAAGCATAATATTCTCTATGTCCAACCATGGTGTTACAAATGGTAGAATTTTGTTTTGTTTATTTATCTAATAATTTGCAATATTGAGTATGTTTTCATATGACTGTTATTCCTGATATATATATATATATATAATGTATTTAAACAAAATACTCATTTTATTAGCAGTTGCAAGGAAATATTCAATACCAAGATCATTTTAATTTCTCTATTTCTACTAAGTAAGGGAAAGTATTCAGAAGTTGCCTTCCCATTATTTAATAGATGGGTGTAAATTGGAGCCTGGAAAAATGAGGAGTCTTGTGCTTCTAGAATCCAAAATAGAGGGATATGTAAACCTAAATCTCATAAAATTTAAGCAATCTTTCTTTTTTTTTTTAACAGTTAATTTATTTATTCTTTTTATTGAAGGATAATTGCTATACAGAATTTTGTTGTTTTCTGTCAAATCTCAACATGAGTCAGCCATAGGTATACATATATCCCCTCCTTTTTGAACGTCCCCCCATCTCCCTCCCCATCCCACTCCTCTAGGTTAATACAGAGTCCCTGTTTGAGTTTCCTGAGCCATAGAGTAAATTCCCGTTGGCTATCTATTTTACATATGATAATGTAAGCTTCCATATTACTCTTTCCATACATCTCACCCTCTCCCCATGTCCATAAATCTATTCTCTATGTCTGTTTCTCCATTGCTGCCCTGTAAATAAATTCTTCAGTATCATTTTTCTACATTCCATATATATGTGTAAGAATACGATATCTATCTTTCTCTAACTTCACTCTGTATAATAGGCTCTTTACTAACTCAATTGAGTTCCTTCTGATGGCTGAGAAACATTCCATTGTGTATTTGAACCACAGTTTCTTTATCCATTCATCTGTTGATGGACGTCTAGGTTGCTTCCATGTTCTAGCTATTGTAAATAGTGCTGCAATGAACAATGGGATACATGTGTCTTTTTCAATTTTGATATCCTCAGGTTATATGCCTAGGAGTGGGATTGTTAAGTCATATGGTGGTTTTTTTCCTAGTTTTTTTTTTTTAACTAATCTTATCGTCCTACATAAAGGCTGTATCGATTTACATTTCCACCAACATTGCAAGAGTGTTCTCTTTTCTCCACACCCTCTCCAGCATTTATTGCTTGTAGACTTTTTGATGATGGCCATTCTGACCGGTGTGAGGTCATATCTCATTGTAGTTTTGATTTGTCTTTCTCTAGTAATGAGCAATGTTGAGCATATTTTCATGTGTTTGTTAACCATCTGTACGTCTTCTTTGGAGAGATATCTGTTTAGGTCTTTTTCACACTTTTTGATTGGGTTGTTTGTTTTTCTGGTATTGAGTTGTATGAGCTGTTTGTATATTTTGGAAATTAACCCTTTGTCAATTGTTTCATTAGCTATTATTGTCTCCCATTCAGAGGGTTTTCTTTTCACCTTGCTTATAGTTTCCTTTGCTGTGCAAAAGTTTTTAAGTTTAATCAGGTCCCACTTGTTTACTTTTGTTTTTATTTCCATTATTCTAGGATGTGGATCATAGAGGATCTTGCTTTGGCTTCTGTCATCGAGTGTTCTGCCTACATTTTCCTCTAAGAGTTTAATAGTTTCTGGTCTTACATTTAGGTCTTTAATCCATTTTGAGTTTATCTTTGTGTATGGTGTTAGAAAGTGTTCTAATTTCATTCTTCTGCATGTAGCTGTCCCGTTTTCCAACACCATTTATTGAAGAGGCTGTCTTTTCCCCATTGTATATTACTGCATCCTTTGTCAAAAATAAGGTACCCAAAAGTGCATGGGCTTATTTCTGTGCTATCTCTCTTATTTCATCGGTCTATATTTCTGTTTTGGGGCCAATATCATACTGTCTTGATGACTAGATTTGTAGTATAACCTGAAGTCAGGAAGCGTGATTCCTCCAGTTCCATTCTTTCTCAAGACTGATTTGGCTATCTGCAGTCTTTTGTGTTTCCATATGAACTGTGAAATTTTTTATTCTAATTCTGTGAAAAATGTCATTGGTAATTTGATAGGGAAAACATTGAATCAGTAGATTGTGTTTGGTAATATAGTCATTTTCACAATATTGACTTTTCCTGCCCAGAAACATGGACTGTATCTCCATCTGTTTATGTTGTCCTGATTTCTTTCTTTAGTGTCTTACGACTTTCTGTATATAGTTCTTTTGTCTCCTTAGGTAAATTTATTCCTAGATAATTGATTCTTTTTGTTGCAATGGTGAGTGGGATTGATTCATTAATTTCTCTTTCTGAGTTTTCATTGTTAGTATATAGAAATGCAAGTGATTTATGTGTATTGATTTTGTATCCTGCAACTCTGCTAAATTCACTGATTAGCTCTAGTAACTTTCTGATACTATCTTTAGGGTTTCCTATGTATGGTATCATGTCATCTACCAACAGTGAAAGCTTTATTTCTTCTTTTCCAATATAGACTCCTTTTATTTCTTTTTCTTCTCTGATTGCTATAATTGATTTCTATTTCTTCCTGTTTCAGTCTTAGAAGATCAGACTTTTCTAAGAATTTGTCCATTTCTTCCAGGTAACCCAGTTTATTGCCATATAGTTGTTCATAAAAGTCTCTTATAATCTTTTGTATTCCTGCATTGTCTATTGCAACCTCTCTTTTTTCATGTCTAATTTTGTTGATTTGTTTCTTCTCTCTTGTTTCTTTAATTTCTTTTTCATTTCTTTCTGCTGGGATCCTTATGATTTCTTTCCTTCTACTAATTTTGGGGTTTTTTTTTGTTCTTTGTTTTCCAGTTGCTTTTGATGTAAAGTTAGGTTGTCTCTTTGATGCTTTTCTTGTTTCTTGAAGTAGGATTGCATCGCTATAAACTTCCTTCTTAGGACTGCTTTTGCTGCATCCCATAGATTTTGAGTTTTCATGTTTTCATTGCCATTTGTTTCTAGACTCTTTTTTCCCTTTTGAGTTTTTCAGTAACTTGTTGGTTATTTAGAAACATACTGTTTAATCTCCATGTGTTTGCATTTCTTACAGTTTTTTTTTTTTTTTTCCTTTTCCCCTTGTAATTGATATCTAGTCTCATAGCCTTGTGGTCAGAGACGACGCTGATATGATTTCAATTTTCTTAAATTGGTTTGATTGAGGTTTGATTTGTGGCCCAAGATGTGGTCTATCCTGGAGAATGTTCCATGTGCCGTTGAGAATGAGAGAGTCAATTCCTAGGCAAGTTGATAGGGTGTTCGGGGGTCCCTGAGAAGAGAGGGGTCTGGGGTTCTTGATGAGGAGATAAGTGTCTGGAACTCTCAAGGAGGAGAAAAGAACAAATGCCTTTCTTTTCTCTTCATTCCTTAGTCTTAGTCACATAAACCATTTTGTTGTTGTTGTTGTTGTTGTTTTTCCTTTTTTCTTTAAGCCCAGAACTGATGATTACAAAACAAACAACTCAGTTTAAATCCTCTAAGGATTATATAACAACAATGGATCCTGTTTGAGGACAGTTTCTCCTACCTGAAAACATTCTGGCCAATCCTGTTATCTTAAATTATAAATTATGGAAGTGAGTCTAGAAAGATCTTCACAAACTTGAGACATTCTCTTGATTTATTGTAGTAACTAATTTAAAAAGTATATAACTCCCTTGCTAACAGTAGCAAGGGAGGGGGCACTCTCCATCCCCTTTTTGATGTCTATGTCAGAAGCTTTCTCTGTACCTTTTCTTACTTTAATAAAACTCTGCTACACAAAAGCTGTAGAGTGATCAAGTCTGGTCCCTGGTCCTGAAGCTAAATCTTCTTCAGAGATCATGAATCCAACCTTGTTCACCATAAGTTATTATCTTGGGGGCTCGTCTGGGATCTTCAGGACAAGTTAAGAACGCTCAGAGCTCTAACCTTTCTGGTGTCTCAGAATGCACATTTTCTGCTTTACTTTACTTACTCTATGGGTGTGCTTGTGTGAATGGATGGCACACCATGCATGAAGCAAGTAATGAGCCCTGCTCTGTGGCTTTGCAGTACCTTTTAATAACTGAAGGCAGCCCTCAAAAGGCGAACCTTATTGGGAGTTTATACCTACCTGCCAATGCCAAGAGACAGCCAAGGTCTCTTCGAAGGGAGCAGCCAGGGATGTAAAGAGTGTAGGCCTAACTTTCCTTTCTTGGTCATCTTTTCCTGGTCTCTTTGACCATTTAGTAATTGCGTGGGCAATTAGAACTGCTAACATAATCTGTCAGATCATAGACTTTCATGGAGCTTGTGATCAGTGCTCTTACTAAGTACATTTACTATACCCCAAGTATGGAAGTGCCTAGCCTTGCTAGGAGCCAAAAGTCGCAAGAGCACGTTTGGGAACCAGGCGGAACTCTAGCTTCAGGAACGTGTCTCAGGCTAGAGGTTACTCCACTGGCTGTCTGACTCAGGGGCCAGCCAGTGATGTGAAAATGAGTCTTTATCATGGTTATGCCTCCTGTGTATACGGATAGAGGCACTGCTGGTGACCATGAGGTTTTTGAGGACACAGATCGGAAAATGCAAGATGTGGTCAGAATGGAAGTAATATGGGCTCCTTTTGGTAGTACTAGCTCTTAGCGGACCAGCAGAGGCTCTCCTATGGATTTTGTCTCAATTCCTTAGATATTTCTTTCTTTGGAATCTGTGGAAATGAATTGGAAGGACTGGTCCTAGTAACTGGAGGACAGAAATCACTTTTTTCTCACTAGCAACCCTCCACCACCTCTTTCGCTGTACTGATGTGGCGATGATTCACCGCTTCTACTGCTGTCAGGGCCGTACTCAGGAGTGTGCACAGGCCCACGTAAGATGAATGCTTCCCGTAGTAGTACCAGCTTGGGAAATATTCCGGGAAAGCTATTCTGTTACACCCTGGGTAGCATCAGAGAAAAGGGCAAATCAAACAAAGGTCTTAGTGGTATGGAACTAAATCCATCTGGCATGCCATCAGATCTATGCCTGGGGCACCTCCATCCCGGGTCCGTGGTAAAACCGGGAGGGGCAAGTAAGACGACTGCATCAGTAAGAGACAGACTAAGTCTGAATCAGAGAAGGAAAGCTTCAGTGAAAAGTCTGTCTACACCCCCATCTAGAGCAGAGAGGGATGCCTCCAGTGGAAAGAAGCCACATCTGTGGATGCCACTTTTTTCTCTCTTACAGATGGGAGCTAGCAGTTCCAAAACCACTCCTTTAAAATTTATTTATTAAAAAGGAAAAAAAAAAAAAAAAAGAAAGAAAAGAAAAGAAAAGAAAGAAAGACGAAGAAGCTCAGACAAGTTTGACCTCCAGAGTTTAAAGAGACGTGCCTGATCTTCTTCTGTGATACTGAATGGCCACAGTATCCTTTGAAAGACCTGTTGAAGGATCTCATTTATTACTGTTTTACTACTAGACTGGATCTGTAGAAAACAAGAGAAATGGGTAGAAGTGTCATATGTGTTCTCTCTGAGATACATGCCAGATTTATGTCCTAAGGGTTCAGGATTTGGGTGTGAAACCTTCAGCTCCCTCCTATTCTCTTATTTTGTCTCTGTATCTGGGGCTCCCAACTGAAAAGGCTGAGAATTAGGGAATGCTTCCAGGAGGGGTGTCCTCAGTCTCTTTAGAATCTCAAACAGTCCCAATTGTGGTCAAGACTATTTAGAGGATCCAAAAAGTACATGGAAGCCTTTACAGGACTAACTTTACTTTATAATCTTACTTGGAAACATGTAATATACATCTTAGGACAGATGCTGAATCCTGACTTGAGAACTCTAGTTCTGAGAGAAGCTACTACTTTTGGAGATGAATGCCTTTAATGTGAAACAAGGGAAAAGATGGAACATGAAATAGCCCTCCTTCCTACTGGGTGCCAAGTGATTCCAATAACAGAGTCACTTTGTTATGTGTATTCTTGAAGGACTTAAGCAAGTGCATGCTAAGACTAAACTATGCTAAGTTGGCTGACATACAACATGGAGAGAAGGAAATTCCTGGTAAATTCCTAGATAGATTATGGGAGGCTCTCCACAAGTTTACTAATGATCTTGAAAGTGCAGGAGGAATGATCTTAAAAGATAGATTTATCAGCTTCAGATATCTGCCATAAGTTATGAAAACAGGCATCTGGACCAAATCTGTCTTTAAAAAAACTATTGCAGCTGGCTCAGACTGTATATTATGGTAGAGAATATGAGGAGGAAATAAAGAAGCAAAAAACAAAAAAAAAACAAAAAAGAACCAGGCAATAGACTGTAACCTCAGCATGGCTGTTAGATCCCCTCTGAAACAGCCTGAGAAAAATGCCCAGAGAGATCCAGGTGAAAAGGGATGGACTTGTTATTACTGGGGAAAGGAGGGGCATCTCAAGCAGGACTGCTCCTAGGCATCTAAGCTGCCCCCAAACTCCAGGTCCCATCTGCAAAGACCAGAAGAGAATACTGGAGAAGTGACTGCCCTCTGAGTTGTAGGCCCCAGGGGTCAGACTCTCAAGACAATCTGGACTGAAGGTACCCAGGGGTCCCCACCCAAGCTTCTGTCCTAATTACACCTAAAGAATCCTGGGTATTAATAACTGGGGGTGGAGAGTGGGAATCAATCAGTCGATTTATTTTGAACACTGGGACAAATTTCTCTGTGCTCGCTGAAGCCCCTGGCCCAATTTCCTCCTGATCCACTACTGTAATGGGACTATCTGAATGAGCAAAACATTATGTCAGTCATCCTTTAAGCAGCAACTGAGACTCTGTGCTGTTTTCTCATGAGTTTCTGATTGTGCCAGAGTCTCCCTCACCCCTTCTGGAGAGGAATATACTGAGTAAGGTTCAGGCCTCTGTTTTCATGAATATGGAGTCTGCCCTTTCTCTCCCATTAATTGAAAAAAATGTAAATCCTAAAGTGTGGGCTGATTAAAAAACTGTGGGTCCAGCACAAAATGTTCTTCCTGTTGTTATCAAGCTCAATGACCCTCACTTATCTCCATACCAAAAGCAGTATCCACTAAAACCTGAGGTTAATGAATGGGCAAAATCTTACTATACTGACTTCTCATGATGTAAGTGGGATCTTAAACTCTAAATTTCAGATCAACAATGCTCCAACTTTAAAGTTGCTGTAACTCAAGGGGTGTCAAAAACTCAAGGAATAGAATATCACTCACACTGTCCCTGGACACTCCAATCTTTGGGAAAGATAGAAAAAAAGGTGAATGATATTAAGAGACATCCGCATAAGTTAACTCAGGAGACAAAAGACAGTTGGCTTAAAGTTTTACCCATAGCTTTAATGAGGGCTCAAATTGCCCCTAAGAAGAAGGGACTGTCTCTATGACAGACTGTTTTTGTGCACAGATATTGTTATAGACCCTGAAGCCTTAGAACTATGTGACTCAGCTTTTCACCCTCCTTATCAATTGAAGGCTTCACATGGGTTTCTCTGCTTCAAGAAATGGACTTTCTTCAGCTCTGCGAATACCTTCACCAACAACAAGCGTATGTGATGCCTGTTCTTGATCTGATGACATCTAACGATCCTAAGATGGACTGATGTAACTATGGACAGAATGTGATTTTTAATTTTGATTATGTTTTAACTTGGTTGAATGACTATGTTGCCTTACATTTATAACTGTATGATGTTGTTCGTTTCTAACCATCTGAAAACTTTTAAGTTAGAAATGGATGTCCAGGCTCCTACAAGTGCCACAGTCTCCTCCAACTATTACTTGGGACCCCTGGATCAGAGACACTCAGTATGAGAGTTAGGAGAATCTGTTGCCTTAACAATTTAGGGATGACACCCCTAAACATCAGGAAGTAGTTATGGAAAAAAAAAAAAAAGATGCCCCTTTCCCTTGGCAACATAATTCTCCTAAAAGAAAAGGGAGGAATGAGGGAGTCAGTTCTCAGGCAGGTTGATAAGAAGTCTGGGGGTCCCCAAGGAGAAATGGGTCTGGGCTTCTGTAGGAGGAGGAAAGAACAAACACCTTTTTTTTTTTTCCCCTCTCTCTACATTCCTAAGTCTTATTTGCATAAAACATTTTTTTCCTTTAAGCCCAGAACTGAAGATTACACAAAAAGCAACTCAGTTTAAACTCTGTACTAAGGATTATATAACAATAATATATCCTGCTTGAAGACAGTTTCTCCTTCCTTAAAACATTCTGGCTAATCCTTTTATCTTAAAATGTAAATTATGGGAGTGGGTCTAGTAAGATCTTCACAAACTTGAGACATTCTTTTTATTTATTGTAATAACTAATTTAAAAAGTATATAACTCCCTTGCTAAAACTATTGGGGGGCACTCTCTTCCACCCCTCTGATGTTTATGTCAAAAGCTTTCTCTGTACCTTTTCTTACTTTAATAAAACTCTGCTACACAAAAGCTGTTGAGTGATCAAGCCTGGTCCCTGGTCACAAAGCTAAGTCTTCTTCAGAGACCATGAATTCAACATTGTCCACATAAACATCAAGAAGAGGGTGTATTCTGCCTTTGGATGGAATACCCTGAAGATCTCAATGAGATCCATCTCATCTAATGTATTATTTAAGTATGTGTTTCCTTGTCAATTTTCTGTTTTGATGATCTGTGCAATGGTGTGAGTGGGGTATTAAAGTCTTCTACTATTATTGTGTTGCTGTCAATTTCTCCTTTTATGCCTGCTAGTGTTTGCCTTATGTGTTGAGTTGTTCCTGTATTGGGTGCATAGATATTTACAATTGTTATGTCTTCTTCTTGGATTGATCCCTTGATCATTATGCATTATCCTTCCTTAGCTCTTGCAATTTTCTTTATTTTAAGGTCTATTTTGTCTGACATGCCTCCAGCTTTCTTTTGCTTCCCATTTGCATGGAATATAGTTTTTTTATCCTCTCACTTTCAGTCTATATGTGTAGTTAGGTCTGAAGTGGGTTTCTTGTAGGCAGCATATATACAGGTCTTCTTTTTGTATCCACTCAGCCAGTCTGTGTCTTTTGGTTGGAGCATTTAATCCATTTACATTTAAAGTAATTATTGATATATATGTTCCTTTTGCCATTTTCTTAATTGTTTGGGGTTGATTTTGTAGATCTTTTTTTCTTTTCTTGTATTTCTTGACTATATAAATCTCTTTAACATTTGTTGTAAAGCTGGTTTGGTGGTAGTTAATTCTTTTAACTTTTGCTTGTCTGAAAATCTTTTTATTTCTCCATCAGTTTTTAATGAGATCCTTGTAGGGCACTGTAATCTTGGTTGTAAATGTTTCCCTATTATTAATTTAAATATATCCTGCCATTAGCTTCTGGTCTGCAGAGTTTCTGTTAAAAAATCAGACATTAAATATATGGAGTCTCCCTTCTAAGTTACTTGTTGCTTTTCCCTTGATGCTTTTAATCTTCTTTCTTTGTGTTTAGTCTTTATTAATTTGATTAGTATCCATCTTGGTATGTTTCTCTTTGGGTTTATCCTGTATGGGACTCCTTGAGCCTCTTGGACTTGATTAACTATTTCCTTTTCCATTTTGGGGAAATTTTCAACTGTAATCTCTTTTAAAATTTTTCTCATACCCTTTCTTTTTCTTTTCTTCTTCTGGGACCCCTATAATGTTGGTGTGTTTGATATTGTCCCACAGGTCTCTGAGACTATTCTCAGTTCTTTTCATTCTTTTTACTTTATTCTGTTCTTCAGAAGTTATTTCCACCATTTTATATTCAGCACACTGATTTGTTCTTCTGCTTCATATATTCTGCTATTGATTCCTTCCAGAGTATTTTTAATTTCAATAATTGTGTTGTTTTTCTCTTTATGGTTATTATTTAATTCTTCTAGGTCTTTGTTAATTGATTCTTGCATTTTTTCTATTTTGTTTTCAGGGTTTTTGATCTTTACTATCATTATTCTGAATTCTTTTTCAGATATTTTGCCTATTTCCTCTTCATTTATTTGGATTTATGTGTTTGTAATTTGTTCCTTCATTTGTGTAGTATTTTTCTGCCTTTTCATTACTTTTTTTTAAAATTTACTGTGTTTGAGGTCTCCTTTTCCCAGGCTTCAAATTTGAATTCTTTCTCCCTTTTGCTTTCTGACCTCCTAAGGTTGTCCAGTGGTTTGTGTAAGCTTTGTATAGGGTGAGATTTGTGCTGAGATTCTTTGTATGTTTGTTTGTTTTTCTTCTGATGGACAAGGCTGAGTGAGATGGTAATCCTGTGTGCTGATGATTAGGTTTGTATTTTTGTTTTGTTTGTTGTTTAGATGAGCAACCTGCACATGGTGCTGCTGGTGGTTGGGTGATGCCTGGTATTGGATTCAAGTGGTTTCCTTTGTGTGAGCTCTCACTATTTGATACTACATAGGATTAGTTCTTAGAAGGAAAGTTATGACCAACCTAAAAGCAGAGACGTTACTTTGCCAACAAAAGTCAGTCTAGTCAAGGCTATGGTTTTTCCAGTGGTCATGTATGGATGTGAGAGCTGGACTGTGAAGAAAGCTGAGCGCCTAAGAATTGATGCTTTTGAACTGTGGTGTTGGAGAAGACTCTTGAAAATCCCTTGGACTGCAAGGAGATCCAACCAGTCCATCCTAAAGGAGATCAGTCCTGGGTGTTCATTGGAAGGACTGATGCTGAAGCTGAAACTCCAATACTTTGGCCACCTCATGTGAAGCGTTGACTCATTGGAAAAGACCCTGATGCTGGGAGGAATTGGGGACAGAAGGAGAAGGGGACGACAGAGAATGAGATGGCTGGATGGCATCACCAACTTGATGGACATGAGTTTGAGTAAACTCTGGCAGTTGGTGATGGACAGGGAGGCCTGACGTGCTGCACTTTATGGGGTCACAAAGTTGGACACGACTGAGCGACTGAACTGAACTAAACTGAGTGTTAGTTCTATGGTAGTCTAGGGCCTAGGAGTCAGTGCTCCCACACCAAAGGCTCAGGACATGATCTCTGGTCAGGAACAAAAATCCCACAAGTGGTTAGTTATGGCATTAACTGAGATTAAAACAAATAGCCAAAAACAAGAAACCAAAGATGAATTGCAGACAAGTGGCAGTTACAAAATCAAGCAAATAATAATTAAAATGATGGAATATATACCCATAAGCAAAGTCAAAACAGTCCAACTGAAATAAAGTACAAAAGATTGACCCAGCAAATAAAGGAAATAAAAAATCATATTTACCAGTTAAGAACAAAACTAACTAAAGCACAAATTGGAGAACAAAACTAAAGCAAGGTGCCAAGTGGGGAATAAAGCAATGAAAGCAAAACTAACAAATATATTGAGAAGAAAGGAAATAAAGAAAAAATAGATATGCAAAGTTAATAGAGGTAGATGAAGATTATATATATTAAAAATCAACTGCAAAATGAAAAGAACAGAGGAAAGGCAAACAAAGGAATAAATGTATAAAAAATAAAATAGGCTTTAAAAAATTTAAATTATGAAAAAAGAGAGAAGAAAGGAAAAATGGATAACTGCACAGAACTGCAAAAACCTGACATAGTGACAGAGGTTTATAACAAAAATAAAGTTTGTGACTGAATATACACATATACACCCATAAGCAAAATCCAAACAGTCCAACAAAAAGGAAGTACAGAAGATTGACCTGGCAAACAATGAAAACCAAAAATTATATCTACCAGTTGAGAACAAAACTAACTAAGCACTATCTGGAAAACATAACTAAAGCAAGGCACTAATTGGGAAATAAAATAATGAAAATAAAGCTAGCAAATATACTGAGAGGAAAAGAAAGAAAGAAAAGAAAGAATAGATATGCAATGTTAAATAGAGATAGAAAAAGTATTTATATACATTAAAGATTAACTGCAAGGGGAAAAGAATGGTAAGAAAAGCAAACAAAGGAATAAATGTAGCAAAATTATAATAGGTTAAAAAGAATTAATTTTTTTTTTAAAAAGAGAGGAAAAAATGGGGTGGGGGGGAATCCCCAGAATGGCAAAAGTCCAATATAAAGGCAAATGTTTGTAAGAATAAAAAGTGTGATTGAGGGAAAAAAAAAAGCTGAGAGACTTAATTAGATTTCATAGTCCCAAGAAAATTGACAACTACAACAGAGGGGGAAATAGAAAGAAAAAAAAAATCCAAAAGGATCTACAGAACAAGTCAAAGTATAAGAAAAATAAATGTTTTTCTTGAGTTACTGCTGTCAGAGTCCTTCCCCTCCCTGGGAGTCACAGTGCACCTCACCTCCCTAGGATGTCCTCCAACACTGTGGCGGTCTCTGGACCTGTTGTGGGGGCAGTTCAGATTCTAATCTAGTCCTGCTCCTGTGTGTTCTTGCCTCCAATGTCCACAGCTATCAGAACCAGTGCACTTTCTTTTGTGCGAGCTCTCAATGGCCTTTTATATATTCCATAGACACAGAGTCTGCCGAGTTGACTGTGTGAATTTAATATGCAGCCTGTACAGCTGGTGGGAAGGTTTTGTGTCTTATTCCTTAGCCACACTGCTCCTGCATTTCAGTGTTGGTTTTATTTCCACCTCTGCATGTGTGTCTTCCGCTGGGGCTTACTCTTGAGGCTGCGCTGGAGGACTTGGGTCTCCCCTGTGAGGGCCGGTTGTGGAGGTCGTGCAGCTGCTTGGGCTGCAGGGGTTCTCGCAGCACCAAGTACTCAGGGCATTGGTGGCTAATTGATAAATAAAGTATGATAACTATTTCAGGTATGGGTCGTAGGTACATGAATCATATTAATAAAGTGTTACTTTCTCACCTTTTTATATGTTATCTTCTGAACTTAGAAACCTAAACTATAATAACTAAATCACATAATATCAATTTTACTATCTATCATGAAAATTTGTTCCAGAATGAAAAACATCAAAAACTTGTATTTCAACTCCTAAATTACTATCTGGGGACAGAACAAACTCCAAATAACAAAACGCTAATATATAGAGAATAATAAACCCAATACAAATGACTGCATTTACTATTTTAATTCAAAACACAAAGTTTATTACAAAAGATATATTCTGATTACTCAGGGAAAAAAATCTTTCATATCTAATAATTTTTATTTACTTTATATCATTTAATATGTTTTCCTTTTTTCCCATATCACTTTGTAGTAGAGATTCAGAATGTCAGTGAGAAATGTCTCATGCTACAAAAGGTAACTAGCTATGCAAATTTATCTAGTTATCAATACCAAAAGTCACATATTGCATTGCAGGGTGATTCTTTACCAGCTGAGTCACAGGGGAAGCCCATATTATAAATTAGGATAGTTAATAAGCTATTTTTAAAATAAATCAAGCAAAAAATGGAAATATCATACTGATAATTAAAATATTCTGATTGACTTTAAATTAACAATCCATAAAACTGCACATTTTTTAGATTTGCATTTAATGAAAATTGTATTTTCTAAGTTTATAACAGTTGAAAATTTTATTCCACAAGAATATACAGAAAACGTGATGATTTTCAAAGAGAATGCATCCTAGGTCAAGAAATTAAATATTTAGATAGCCAGAAACTGGTTGTGTTCTGTCGTATTTCAGTGCATTATCCTGTAATTTATTGGAAAATACAACCAAACATATTTCAATATTAAAAGTAGACATGTTTTTTCTCAAAGTTTTATTTATTTTCATTTTGATGTTTATTTGTAAATTACTAACTTGGTATAAAAATCATGTATTTATCTTAGATAAAATCTTACTTTCTATTAAAGGTGAATATAAAATTTCTCTAATTAACAATATAAGCATGAGGGACATGTCACATGGTCCAGTGGTTGAGAATCTGCCTTCCAATATAGGGAACAGAGGTTCCATCCTGATCAGGAAACTAAGATCCTACACGCTGTGGAACAACTAAGATTGCACATCATAACTACTGCGCCTGAATCCTCTAGAGCCCATGTTCCATAACAAGAGAGCATTGAGGACCACAACAAGAGAAGCCCTCATGCCACAGCTGGAGAAAAGCCGTGCATCACAATGAAGAGCTTGTGTGCGGCAATGAAGGCCCAGTAAAGTCAAAGTTAAAAAAATAAAATAAAATAAAGAAAAAGAAGAATGAAAAACAATATAAACATGAAATTTTTTCAAGAGGATTTTTTTTTTCTACATATATTTTTGTTGTTCAGTTGCCCAATCATGTCTGACTCTGCTACCCTATAACTGCAGCACTCCATGCTTCCCTGTCCTTCACCATCTCCCAGAATTTGCTGAAACTAATGTCCATTGGGTTGGTGATAAGTATCTCATCATCTGTCATTCCATTCTCCTCCTGCCTTTAATCTTTCCCAGCATCAGGGTCTTTTCTAATGAGTCAGCTCCATATACTGAGGCATAACAATTTTCATCACCTAACTCAGAAGTATGAATTAAAGAATAACAGAAAATGTATTTCTCTTACAAAATACATAGGAGTTGTTCAGGGGAGAAAAAAATAGCAAAAATAAAAAAAAATTTTATATGCAGCTAAAATTGATGTTTTAACAAATATGTAACTTATAATAAAATTCATTTTTGAGTCCAATTATTTTACTTATTCCACTATAATTTAAATATGAATTTATATTTTACTTTTAAAATAAAGTAACATGACAAAGAATATTTTGCTGGGTATCAGAAAAGCAAGATTCTAAATCCATTTCTACTTTTAGGAGCTCTACAAATATAACCTTAAAGTATCTGAATATACTTTCTTGACTTTATTTTTGGGGCTCCAAAATCACTGCAGATGGTGACTGCAGCCATGAAATTAAAAGACACTTACTCCTTGGAAGGAAAGTTATGACCAACCTAGACAGCATATAAAAGGCAGAGACACTACTTTGTCAACAAAGGTCCCTCTAGTCAAGGCTATGGTTTTTCCAGTGGTCATGTACGGATGTGAGAGTTGGACAATAAAGAAAGCTGAGCGCTGAAGAATTGATGCTTTTGAACCGTGGTATTGGAGAAGACTCTTGAGAGTCCCTTGGACTGCAAGGAAATCCAACCAATCCATCCTAAAGGAGATTGGTCTTGGGTGTTCACTGGAAGGATTGAGTCTGAAGCTGAAATTCCCATACTTTGGGCCACCTGATGCAAAGAGCTGACTTATTGGAAAATACGTTGATCCTGGGAAAGATTGAGGGCGGGAGGAGAAGGGAATGACAGAGGATGAGATGGTTGGATGGCATCACTAACTCAGTGGGCTTGAGTTTGGGTGGACTCTGGGAGTTGGTGATGGACAGGAAGGCCTGGGATGCTGCAGTTCATGGGGTCGCAAAGAGTTGGACATGACTGAACGACTGAACTGAACTGATGATGCTTTCTTACTTCTGAATATAATATAAATAGAATACTTGCCTTAATAGTTGTTATACTGAGAGAATAAAAATGACATATTATGCTGAAGCCAACATACATAAAAACTGAAAAATCATTGGAAAACTTACTTTTTTCCTTTGCTTTTAAATTATATGTTTTGAAGAGCAGAAGTTTTTAAAGTGGAACTTAATATTGTATTAAATCATTATATTGCTTTATTTTTGGCATCATATCTAAGAAATTTTTGTATAATACAAAGGCACAATGGCTTTTTCCTCAGTTTTCTTCTACACATTTGGCTTTAACTGACAGTACCATAGGATACCTTAACTAATCAATTAGCTGATCTGCTTAAGATGGACAGGAGAAAAAGCAGTCAATGTTGATCTAAAATTGTATATTGACAAGACTTTTAGTTATTGTTACTCTATTTTAGTTACGAGAAAGGTAAGTTAAAAGAAAGTCTGGGAGAATGGAGGAACCTAATTCTCTTAGCTCCCTTCTTAGATTCAGTTTAGACAGAATGCATGCATCATCCTCCTTTCTTATTTCCCCATCAAGCCTGTGCCTAGGACAAAGTCCATGTTCAGTGAATAATTGTTAAATGAATGAAGGGGGTTGGAAGGAACACTATAATTAATTAATGAAGTCACCAGAAGAAAGCTTAGGACAGGTTCTTGACTTTTCTCTGTGAGGGGAACTATAATAATGCCACATTTTATTTCAAGTAATGCAACAGAAAATTTCTTAGTGTTGTATTTTGAAAGTGGGCCATTTAATTATTCTCCCACTTTCTTGTGTACACACCTCTACATGTATATATACATTCATAGCTTCTACTTCACCCAAGGATTCCATTTCCCATCCCAAACAGTGCTATCCAGTCAATCTTAGGGTGATGCTGATTGATACATCCTTCCTAATATTTCTTTTAGAAATAAATCAACTTTAGAAACATAGCAAACTTCTTCCCTACTTCTCCCTGATTTTAAAACCACATTTTCAATGTTTAACCCATAAAATACCCTGGACATTCCATTTTATTTCCAAGGTAGATTTTACAAGTTAAAGCAGAAAAGTGACCCTGGATTCCGCATATAAAGGATATAGTTCACTGTCAGAATATAGCTCCTGGCTGGCAGAGCGTAAGTATACTGAACTTCAGTTAAAAGGTATTGCAAAGAACATCCTTCCTGTTAATTTAGGCAATCCAATAAACTGGCCTGTCTCCTGCAAGGTGAAGGACGCCTTGGAAACCTTAATGAACATCTTTCTGAGTAGCAGTTACAAGCTTAGCTGCTCACCATGAAAGACTGATTAAGTTAGGCAGGATATTACCTTTTTATCCAGTTTGTCCTCTCACTCACATACTTTGCCACTGAAATTGAACTAGCTACTGTCTGCAGTGCAAAGATAGTATTGCTCAAAACATATGTGTCCTGTTAACCCACAGATAGAATCACTTATCATAGAAGCTCTTTATCAAAGTTCTTGCCAATGATTATATAATTATTTCATATAAACAGGTAAATTTTATAATATATTTAATTAAATGGAGAGAGTTATGGAAATCGTTATTGGATAAAGCTATATTTCAAAAGAAAATAATTCTTGTATTTCTATGCATTTCAGTGTGAATTATGTTTCTCATAAGATTAATCAAGATATCATATTTAGAAAGAGAAATCCTATTGCCCCTACTAGATTTTTTCATTTTTCAGAATGTAAACAATTAGTAGCATTTGATATACACATTACTAAGCAATCTAAATTGCCAATAATCAGATATTATGATAGAAATAATATGCATTAATGTGTATGTCATATATAAAATAATATAAATTTCACTGTCATCTCATATAATCTTATTTATGCGGTCTGTTTATTATAATCAAATTTTAATAACTTATTTATATTTACCTGTTTGCTATACTTAAGTAGAACTGAACCTAGGTTGGCCTTTTTTGCAATTGTATAATCCCAAGATAATAATAAAACTAGTATAATTTTTTATAAACAAGCTTTTGAAATAGTTCACATACTAGAACAATTGATACCTTCACATTTATCTTTTAAAAGGAAACATCCATTCATATCAATGAAAACACTATCTAGCATCTCATGTCAAAAATTCTCATATTTTTACAGAGTTCTTATATATGAAGTAAGTAAAATGCATTATTTTCTATTTTTTCCTGTGTTTCTTTTATTACTTATAATGGAAGTACACTGATTATATTAAATGAATTTTGGGGTTACATTCAGGTTTTAAACAATATTTACTCATATAACAAATAACCATCAACCATATTCTAGGCTCCATTCATGGCATATAGAATATATAAATTTACAAAATAAAGAGCAATGCAATTAGTAATAAAACATCCATGAAGTGATAGAAGTTGCATTGAACAGCCCAAGAAGATAGACTGCAGTTCAGGTATGACAGCCTACCCTACATCGGCATGGATGGGGAAGCTGGGTTGTGCTATTCCCCATGAGAGTGTCCCCCATCTCTCTGAAATGCTCAGCCTTTTCTTTGCCCCTAGCTGTGGACTGATTCAGAAAGGGTGTAATCATGGACAAATGGATGTTCTGTAGCTGAGCCATACCCTGAAGGACCTAAGGGGTCAGAGGCTGCCTGTTGACTGAACCATCCCGGTAGCCAGGCAGAGTCATTCCTTAAAGATGATGATGCTAGTCCTCTTGTTGCCCTGTTGCTATGCTTCCACATTATATATGTTCTGGGATTTAACTTGAGATGTTGTAGTAGAATAAATATGGTACTCATGTATACAATAGTTTGAGTCCCACTTTGCATATGATCATTCATTTTTGACTTATTATTGATGGAATAGATGTATAATAGTACACATTCTTATTTTTAACTAATATAAGGAATGATTATTTTGATATTATATAGTTATACAGTAACTATATAATAACACTACTGGAATAAATGTAACAGATACAGGAAATTATTTTTATTAATAATATATTAAAAGGCTCTTCAACACAGGGGGAAATTGGGAGAATACATAGATATTGTATGTGTTGTGTGCTCAGTTGTGTCCAGCGCTTTGCAACCCCAGGAACTGTAGCCTGACAAGCTTCTCTGTCCATGGAATTTTCCAGGCAGGAATACTGGAGTGCGCTGCCATGAATTGCCAAATTTCCCCCATCTTTTCCCAAAACTTTCTCAAAATCAGATTAAAGCGAGACAAATATATCATATTCTATCATCAGTGATAACAGGAGCCAGACTAGATGAGTAAATATGGGACCAAATTTGCCTTAGATGCTATCGACTTTAAAATACCAATCTTTTTGTTGTTGTTGTTGAAAAATACCAAGATTTTTGTTATTATCACATCCTATTAAAAATATCATGTTCATCATGTTACTTACAAAATTTTCTGATACATCTGCTCAATCTTCATTAGCACTTCTTAATTGGGTTAAGATTATTAGCATCTATTTTGATGCTGCTGCGTCGCTTCAGTCGTGTCGGACTCTGTGCGACCCCATAGACGGCAGCCCATCCATTTCCTTCTCCAATGCATGAGAGTGAAAAGTGAAAGTGAAGCTGTTCAGTCGTGTCTGACTCCTAGCGACCCCATGGACTGCAGCCCACCAGGCTCCTCCGTCCATGGGACTTTCCAGGCAAGAGTGCTGGAGTGAGTTGTCATTGCCTTCTCCAGCATCTATTCAATCAGTATGAAAATGTGCTTACTCAATTCTGCATAGTCTATGTATACAATGACTTATACATATTGAGAAAGCTTTCAATTGTTTTCATAACAGGTCATAGCATTTATGATTTATGCTTCTCTGACTGTTGCTATTTTCCTTCAGACAGCCCTTCCTAATAGTTTTGTTGGGGGAAATTTTACTCATCCATGCAAATTCAACTTTCCTATTTACAACAATAGCTTTCTTCTTTGTTGTATTTCCTGTGTTATAAATGTTACTCCTTGTTAAATTATATCTTGATGTTTATCTCCCCAAGGAGATAATTTCCCTTCTTGAGAACAAAAGGATCATGCTTTATTCACTTGTATATTCAGTTGGCAAACAGATGGGGAAACAATGGAAACAGTGAGAGACTTATTTTGGGGGGCTCCAAAATCACTGCAGATGGTGACTGAAGCCATGAAATTAAAAGATGCTTGCTCCTTGAAGAAGCATCTTCAAGGAAGCATGCTTCAAGAAGAAAAACTATGATCAACCTAGACAGCTTATTAAAAAGCAGAGACATTACTTTGCCAGCAAAGTTCCATCTAGTTAAAGCTGTGGTTTTTCAAGTAGTCATGTATAGATGTGAGAGTTGGAACATAAAGAAAACTGAGGGCCAAAAAGTTGATTCTTTTGAGCTATGATGTTGGAGAAGACTCTTGAGAGTACCTTGGACTACAAGGAGATCCAACCAGTCCATCTCAAAGGAAATCAGTCCTGAATGTTCATTGGAAGGACTGATTCTGAAGCTGAAACCCCAATACTTCAGCCACCTCATGCTAAGAGTTGTCTCACTGGAAAAGACCCTGATGCTGGAAAAGATTGAGGGAAGGAGAAGGGGATGACAGAGGATGAGATGAATGGATGGTATCACCAACTCAATGGACATGAGTTTGAGCAAGCTCTGGGAGTTGGTGATGGACAGGGAGGCCTGGCATGCTGCAGTCCATGGGGTCACAAACATTTGGACATGACTGAGCGACTGAACTGAACTGAACTATCTGAAAAAGTAGTTCTAATATATAAGATGATAATTACGATTTTTTTTTTCTATTCCCTCTTGTTTTGTTTTGTTTTTTTTGCTTTGCTTCATGCATTTTTAAGCTCAGTTTTTAGGTGCATATATGAACTTAGAATTATATTCTCTTGATGATCTTCTATATCCCTGTTTATATGTATGAATATTTCTTGTTCTGAAATGAGTTTGTCTGAAATTAAAATATTTATCCCAGTCCTCTTTTGGTTACTATTTATCTATCCCTTTATTTTAAAACAATTTTTATATTTTAAATACATTTCTAAAAGACAGTATCTTTTTTTTTTTAATCATTTGCTTTTGTCTGAGTTCATGGGGTCACAAAGAGTCAGACACGACTGAATGACTGAACTAATATTCAGTTCTATAAATGTAGAAATACTAGGATATTTCTATATAGTGAAAGCTATATAAGTTTTGAAATGATTTATGCATACCTTCCCCTCCCCACATTAGTAATAATTTGAGATATCTACAAGAAATTGTCAACCAGCTTCACCTGTATTCCTCATGTTCAAGAGCTAACTGTGGTCTCCAGGGGGTATAAATGTTCAGCTATAATCACAAATGAAGTATGGGGGAAGTTGCAGGAGAATGAAAGATTTGAAATGGTGTGAAGTGCAGCCACTTGACTTAACAGAAAGAATGTATGTTGAGAAGTATTTCCAGAAGAAAAGAACAATGATGGCTTGTTAAGGTTCATCAGTAAAAGACATATTGCATGAGATCAAATGATTATTTGATTTATTATTCATCTAAGAAATATTCAGTGTGGTAACTGATTACTTGTTGAGCATTGTTCAGTATTATGCCATATGATACACAAACTACCTGCCACTCACAGTAAATATCTTTACCTCATATAAAGCATTCAGAAATAGGAGATATTAACCACTTACTGCAGAACTGCCCTGCCTTCAAGCTTTGATGAACATATATCAGTCTTCCTCCCTGTTACAAAGTAGCCCTTACATCTAAGGCCAACATAACCAAGAAAAGCAGTCTCTTTCTGCTTCAGAGTCAGCAAACTCTACTTCTTCCTATTTGTGTTGGCATACATATACTTCCTCTGCTTTTTTTGATACACAGGCATTTACATAATGTCTATTACTTAATATGTACCCTTCTAGAACAAAGAATTTTATAAAACACAAAACAAAGTAACTTTTCTCATAAAACTAACATTAAAGAAATATAATTTACAAAATACTTCAAACACATACACAGTATGCTGGAGATTAAAATACAGTGCAGGATTTTGTGTTCATGGAAGGTTTGAGTGAAAAAAAATTGATATTTAGGCAGATATATGAATATGAGAGTGAAAAGGAGCTAAAAAGACTCTCTATGAGGGTGAAGAGGAGAGTGAAAAAGTTGGCTTGAAACTTAACATTGGGTTTCTGTGTGTTCAGTCGTGGCCAACTGTTTGTGGCCCCATGAACTGTAACCTGCCAGGCTCCTCTGTTCATGGGATTTCCCTGTCAAGAATACTGGATGGGTTGTCATTCCATATTCATGGGAAGTCCAAACAACTCTACATTGAAAAAAAAAAAAAATACAAAAACACTGTTCCAGTCTCATCACTTCAAGGCAAATAGAAGGGGAATAAGTGGAAACTGACAGATTTTCTTTTCTTAGGCTCCAAAATCACTGCGGACAGTGACTGCAGCCATGAAATTAAAACATGGTTGTTCCTTGGAAGGTTAGCTATGACAAACCTAGAGAGTGTATTAAAAAACAGAGATATCAGTTTAATACATCACAGAGATATATGAAAGACCATATACTCGAAGCTATGATTTTTCCAGTAATCATGTATGGATGTGAGAGTTGGACCATGGGAAAATTTGAAAGCAGAAGAATTGATGCTTTTGAATGTTGGTGCTAGAAAAAACTCTTGAGAGTCCCATCAACTTCAAGGAGAATAAACCAATCAATCCTAAAGAAAATCAACCCTGGATATTCATTGGAAGGACTGATGCTGAAGCTGAAGCTTTAATATTTTGGACACCTGATGAGAAAAGCTGATCCTTTGGAAAAGGCCTGATGCAGGAAAAGACTGAAGGAGGGAGGCAAAGGGGGCAAAGGGGGATATCCCCAACTGAGAGATTGAATCTGCATCTCCATCATATGGTTACAAAAGTAGCAAAGGGTCACAAAGAGTCAGACATGACTTAGCAACTGAATAACAACAGCAACTAACATGGATATGAATATTGTTTCTGTGAAGAAAAAAAAAAAGCACAACTTAAAAGTTGAGAGTTATGTTTTATGTGGCAGAATTTCTGAGGATGTAAGCTTGGAAGTTTTGAAACAAAATACAGGTAGTCAGAACATCAAATTTTTACTCTTAATTAAAGGAAACCAGACATCTCAGGTTAATATATTTAGCACTTTTCTGTATATGCCAGATTCTGGTCTCATTGAAATCATTTCTTTGATATGCACCTTAACTATCCAAGGTTCGTATCTTGTTTTTCTCCATCCTAAATCCCCTCAAGGTGCACAGTTGGGAGCAGCTGTAGTGGCTGCTGTCTTGATGGATGCACATCTTTTATTTACTGATATGGCAGGTGACATTCTTCATTTAAAAAGCAACAATGAAATGGGTCAACAGATATATATATATATTTTAATTTCAGGACAGGCTTTAATTATTTGAAGTTAGAGAATACCAAACATGTATGCTTATGTTAGGTAGAGAGAAAAGAAGAGTTGAAATATAAAAGAAAATATTGTAGGAGCAATATCTTTGGGAATCAAAGAATTTACATACAAAGTTTGTTTGGAAGAATTTTACAAGTACCAAAGCAAATGTTCTTCAAAAGCTGTTCTCCCATATTCTTCACTAATTTAAATATGTATTAACTATGCATACATCAGCTTAAATATCACTTGAGTATGAAACAATTTGACAGATTTTGTCAGATTTTTCTCTTTCTAAGCCTTCATATTCACTCTGTAACTTGCAAATATCTCACGAATGCTTAAAAGGACAAATGGATAAATATCAAGCCAATACATATATACTGACCACTATTTATATATGGTGTTGTTTATTCTTCATCATAGGGGCATTTCTATCCTTTATGAACTTCTTCACCTTTTGTTTTTGTTCAGTCACTCAGTTGTATCTCATTATTTGCAGCCCCATGGACTGCGGCACAACAGGCTTCCCTGTCCTTCACCATTTCTCAGAGTTTGCTCAAATTCATATCCATTGAGAAAATGATGCCATCCAACCATCTCATCCTCTGTAGTACCCTTCTCCTCATGCCCTCAATCTTTCCCAGCATCAGAATTTTTCTCAATGAGTTGGCTCTTCGCATCAGATGGGAAAGGGATGAAGCTTCAGCTTCAGTATGAGTCCTTCCAAATGATATTCAGGATTGATTTTCTTTAGGATTGACTGGTTTGATCTTTTTGCTGTCCAGGGGATTTTCAAGAGTCTTCTCCAGCACCACAATTTAAAAGCATCCGTTCTTTGGTGCTCAGTCTTTTTTATTGTCCAGCTCTTACATCCATACACGACTGCTGGAAAAACCATAGTTTGGACTCCATGGACCTTTGTAAAGAAAATAATGTTTCTGGTTTTTAATACACTGTCTAGGTTTGTCATAGATTTTCCTTCAAGGAGTAAGCATATTCTAATTTCATGGCTGCAGAGACCATCCACAGTGATTTTGGAGCCCAAGAAAATAGTCTGTCCCTGTTTCCATGGTCTCCCCATCTATTTACCATGAAGTGATGGGACCAGATGCTATGATCTTAGTTTTCTGAATGCTGAGCTTTAAGCCAACTTTTTCACTCTCCTCTTTCACTTTCATCAAAAGGCTCTTTAGTTCTTCTTCGCTTTCTGCCATAACGGTGGGGTCATCTGCATATCGTGGTAATTGATATTCCTCCCAGCAATCTTGATTCCAGCTTGTTCTTCATCAAATTCAACATTTCTCATGATGCATTCTGCATATAACTTAAATAAGAAGGGTGACAATATACAGGCTTGACATACTACTTTCCTGATTTGGAACCAATCTGTTGTTCCATGTCCAGTTCTAACTATTTCCTCTTGACCTGCATACAGATTTCTCAGAAGGCAGGTCAGGTAATCTGGTATTCCTATCTCTTAGAGAACTGTCCACAGATTGCTGTGATCCACACAGTCAAAGGCTTATGGCATAGTCAATGAAGAAGAAATAGATGTTTTTATGGAACTTTCTTGCTTTTTCGATGATCCAACAGATGTTAGCAATTTGATCTCTGGTTCCTCTGCTTTTTCTAAATACAGCTTGAAAATCTGGATGTTCACGGTTCATGTACTGTTGAAACGTGTCTTGGAGAAATTTAAGCGCTATTTTGTTAGTGTCTGAGATAAGTGCAATCGTGTGGTAGTTTGAACATTTTTTGCTTTGCTTTTCTTTGGGATTGGAATGAAAACTAAACGTTTATAGTCCTGTGGTCACTGCTGCATTTTCTAGATTTGCTGGTGTATTGAAAGCAGCACTTTCATAGCATCATCTTTTAGGACTTGGAATAGCTTAACTGGAATTCCACCACCTCCACTAGCTTTGTTTGAAGTGTTGCTTCTTAATGCCTACTTGATTTCACATTCCAGGATGTCTGGCTCTAAGTGCATGATCACACCATTGTGATTATCTGAGTCGTGAAAATCTTTTTTTGTATAATTCTTCTCTGTATTCTTGCTACCTCTTCTTAATATCTTCTGCTTCTGTTAGGTCCATACCATCTCTGTCCTTTATTGTGCCCATCTTTGCATGAAATGTTCCCTTGGTATCTGTAATTTTCTTGAAGAGATATCTAGTCTTTCCTATTCTATTGTTTTCCCCTATTTCTTTGCACTGACCACTGAGGAAGACTTTCTTATCTCTCCTTGCTATTCTTTGGAACTCTGAATTCAAATGGTTACATCTTTCCTTTTCTCCTTTGCCTTTAGCTTATCTTCTTTTCTCAACTATTTGTAAGGTCTCCTCAGACAACCGTTTTGCCTTTTTGCATTTCTTTTTCTTAGAGTTGGTCTTGATCCCTGCCTCCTGTACAATGCCAGGAACCTCTGTCTTCCACAGTTCTTCAGGCAGTCTGTCTATCAGATCTAACCCCTCGAATCTATTTGTTACTTCCACTGTATAATTGTAAGGAATTTTATTTAAGTCATACCCCAATGGTCTAGTGGTTTTCCTTACTTTCTTCAATTTAAGTCTGAATTTTGCAGTAAGGAGTTCATGATCTGAGCCACAGTCAGCTCCCGATCTTGCTTTTGCTGACTATATAGAACTTTTCCATCTGTGGCTGCAAATAATATATTTAATCTGATTTCGGTGTTTACCATCTGGTGCTGTGCATGTGTAGTCTTCTCATTTGTTTTTGGAAGAGGATACTTGCTCTGACCAGTGCATTCTCTTTACAGAACTCTGTTTACCTTTGACCTGGTTTGTTTTGTACTGAAAGGCAAAATTTGCCTATCATTTCATGGCAAATATAAGTGAAAACAATGGAAACAGAGGGAGACTTTACATTTGTGGACTCCAAAATCACTGCAGATGGTAACTGCAGCCATGAAATTAAAGAATGCTTGCTCCTTGAAAGAAAAGCTTGACCATCCTAGACAGCATTTTGAAAAGCAGAGACATTACTTTGCCTACAAATGTCCATCTAGTCAAAGCTATGGTTTTTCCAGTAGTCATGTATGGATGTGAGCATTGGACTATGAAGAAAGCTGAGCACTGAAGAACGGGTGCTTTGGAACTGTGGTGTTGGAGAAGACTCTTGAGAGTCCCTTGGACTGCAAGGAGATCAAACCACTCAATCCTAATAGAAATCAATCCTGAATATTCATTGTAAGGACTGATGCTGATGCTGAAATTCCATTACACTGGCCACCTAGTTCGAAGGATTGACTCATTGGAAAAGACCCTGATGTTTGGAAAGATTGAAAGTAGGAGAAGTGGATGACTGAGGATAAGGTAGTTGGATGGTATCACTGACTCGATGGACATGAGTCTGAGCAAGCTCGTGGAGTTAGTGATGAACAAGGAAGTTTGGTATGCTGTTATCCACGTGGTTGCAAATAGTCAGACATGACTGAGCAACTGAACTGAGCGAATGAGCTGCCATATGAATAAAGATGTTTAACTTCAAATTTAAGCCTAAACTGAAGCCATCACATGTTTAAATGCTTATTGTGAAGTCTTAAGAAACTGCAACACAGCATCTCTATGTAAAGGAAAGCATTACATATAGATGCTGCCTGTATGATTTCCTCAGTGGAAGACTATTATCATCCTTTTAGAAGTTTGAGTAAATATCCTAGGTGAATTTTATAGAGAACATAAAGTTACCTCACTTAAGAAAATGCTGACCATTTTATTGCCATGGTCACAAATCAATGGCAGAACCCATTTAAAACCTGTCTAAACAACTAATGATAACAGACTTTGTAAACACAGAGCTAAAAGTCAACCAGTCAGTAGCAGCCCCTCTTCTTGAAAATTAGCCAATTGACAGAAGACTCATGCCAGTGAACCAGTTTCCAGGGCTTACATCAGCCTTGGAACAACTCCTGCCTCTAATGTTCTATAACTAATAGAATTGCAAAAGGAATGTGCTCAAAACTTCAATATAACCCCAAGAGTTGGCTTTATTTAGTGAAATAATACATGTCCAGACTAGCTCTCCATTATTAGACAAAAAGAGGACAATTCAGCCTTTATTTTAGATTTTAAATAATGATTTGATTCTCTATACCACTAATATACACATCACATGGAAGGTGAAAGTTGAGTTCAAGCTGACCATGGTGGGGTGAAGGTCGGGAAGTGGGAGAGCAGATGATAAAGATATGTTTAGTCCAGACCCTTTAGGAAAGTTAAGATAGTACAGAACTCAGCTTGGTACTTATAGCTAAATCACAGCACAGACAACCACTCCAGATGACGAAGACAGACACCAATATAATTTAATTGTTTTTGCTGCAAAACAAAGAAAGTTAAACAATCTATTTTCTAAGAGCCTAATTGCAGAGTCAAATAGGAATGAGGGGCTGGTCTCTGCTTACAAATGAGTTTATCTTTTTCAAATCATTCTTGTTCTTCAGGATTCTCCTTTGGCGTTAGAAACTTGAAGTGTAAAATGAAAATAATAGTAGTTTCTTCAAAAGGATATTAATCACAGTTGAATATTGGAATCATAGCCTTTTTTTTAAAAATGCTCCTCCCTGGATATTTGTATTTAATTGTCAAAGAGGGAGCAGACGATTTTGCATTCTCTCTGGATGATTCTAATGAGCAATGTTGAGACTGATGAGTTAGAAGAATTATTTTTTTTTTCTTGAAAGGTACTAAGAAGATTTTTTTATATGATAAGTATCTATGACATGATATTCTTGTTGTTACTGTAGAAACATTAGTAGTACTATTAATTATCAACATAATAGCTTGATATGGTGACATTTGTAGAAATACCTGTGAAAATTCCTGCTGCATCATTCCCTCAACATTGTATTTCTCCTCAGTATGTGGGTAGATATCTCTACCTGAAAATTTTCTTTGTGTTTGTGTTTAGTCACTAAACTGTGTCCAACTCTTTGTGACCCCATGGACTTTAGCCAACCAGGCTCCTTTCCATGTGATTTCTCAAGGAAGAATACTGGAGTGAGTTGCCATTTCCATCCCTAGGGGATCTTCCTGACCAGGGATTGAACCTGTGGCTCCTACTGCATTACCTGCATTTCAGGCAGATTCTTTAACCACTGAGCACTGGGGAAGCACATCTGAAAATTTGAAACATATTAATTGAAAGCTTTTTTAAATTTTCAATTGTTTATATTTTTAGAAGGCTATCTATACTTCCCTGGTATTAGAATGGAAAATGGATTCTCTCAGGCACCCTATATGTCTCCAAATACTCAAATCCCCTGAAGGTGTATTTTCCTTTATCCGGACTTGAAGCATTTGGAGAAACATAAGATGGCTGAGAGATTCCATTTTCCATTCTAATACCAGGGAAGTATAGAGCAGGCCACTTAAATTGTAAATATCTTTTCTATTGATTTTGTTGTCCTTTTAACATTGTTATTGTGGATTTGTTTTACAGAAAAACTTTTAAGTTTTAATATTAGCGTGTTAATCATTTGTTTCCTTTCATGGCATTGTATTTTTATTTATTTTTATTTTTTTGCACTAAAAGGAAAAAGAAATATCTAATCTATTAAAAAATCCAACATTTTCTGCTATAATTTTACTTCTCTGTTTTATTCAGTTTTACTTCATCTGGGATAATTTTCTGTGTATACATTGAAATTAATTGTAAAGCAAGTTCTCAACTTTATTCCTAAACATTGATTGTTCATGTCAGCATCATTTATTACTAAATCCTACTTATCTTACTCTGTGCCACCATTTTCGTATATGCATGCACGCTAAGTTGCTTCAGTTGTGTCCAACTCTTTGGGACTCCATGTACTGTAGCCCACTAGCCTCTTCTGTCCATGGGATTCTCCAGACAAGAATACTGGAGTGCCATTACCGTCTCCAGGGAATCTTCCAGACCCAGGGATGGAATTCTCATCTCTTACATATCCTACATTGGCAGGCATGTTCTTTACCATCTGTGCCGTGCCACGTGGGAAGTTCCATTTTAGTATATTATATACACCGAAGTAAAAAAAAAAATCTTATGAATCTGTATCACTGAATTGCTTATTTGCTCCTAAACTAGTGTTTTAATATCTTTTGAGTTCTGGGATAGCATCCTACCTTCCATTCTGAAACCGCTGGTCCCTCTAGGAGTCCTACATTTACTCAATGCAAATTGCACACATAGCTCAACATTCAGAAAAATAAGATCATGGCATCCTGTCCCATCACTTCATGGCAAATAGACGGGGAAACAGTGGAAACAGTGGCTGACTTTATTTTTCTGGGTTCCAAAATCACTACAGATAGTGATTGCAGCCATGAAATTAAAAGAGGCTTGCTCCTTGGAAGGAAAGTTATGACCAACCTAGACATCATATTAAAAAGCAGAGACATTACTTTGCCAACAAAGGTTCATCTAGTCCAGGCGATGGTTTTTCCAGTGGTCATGTACAGATGTGAGAGTTGGACAGTAAAGAAAGCTGAGCACTGAAGAATTGATGCTTTTGAACTGTGGTGTTGAGGAAGACTCTTGAGAGTCCCTAGGACTGCAGGGAGATCCAACCAATTCATCCTAAAGGATATCAGTCCTGGGTGTTCATTGGAGGGACAGATGTTGAAACTGAAACTGCAATACTTTGACCACCTGATGTGAAGAGCTGACTCATTTGAAAAGACCCTGATTCTGGGAAAGATTGAGGGCAGGAGGAGAAGGGGACAACAGAGGATGAGATGGTTGGATGGCATCACCGACTCAATGGACATGGGTTTGGGTAGACTCCGGGAGTTGGTGATGGACAGGGAGGCCTGATGTGCTGTGGTTCATGGGGTTTCAGTGTCAGACACGACTGAGCGACTAAACTGAACTGAACCACTATTAACAGACACACAGATGCATATATGCTTTTTATTTGCTACATAATTAAACCCCCAGTATTGATCATAGGTTTTTATAAAGATATACAAATAATCTTTCTATAAATCTCTTTATAATATTAGACCTGGTTAGAAAGGAAAGACAATCAATAGTCAGTAAAGGAAACAACAAAATTGTGAGTACAACCAAGATAGATGTCTGTTTTTCTAGAAGAGAAAGAAAGTTCTGGACTTCAGTAAACGTGTACTGTCACTAGATGTTATCACATTCTTGGTATTTTCTATTTTTCCATTACAAATCTTGGTGGTTTTCATAATTAAGAAAAAATATCCAGGCAACATATTAAAATTCTAAGGAAGAATTGATAAAAATAAGCAAGGAACATAAGGACACAGAGCAACAAAATTGGTCCTTCATTAAGTGTTTTACCAGAAACACCATCCAGAATATTAGAGTTACACTGAGAAGATGTATGCAATAACTTTTCATAGTTATAAAGGGTAATGGTCAATGTTGATTATAGCTAGCTGTATAGTTACATACTGCTCTAAAAGAACACAAAGTCATCTAAGAGGGAAAGAGAGAATTCATCTCTGTCATAAACACTATGTATTTATTTTTGTGACTAGTTGAACACTCGCTTGCATTGTAAAAACAATAATAGGTAATCTAATATACAGGTAAAAATTATATTTTGAAACTTTAACATGGAACTCAATGAGAAATATTTACGCTTACACTGAAAAATGGGAAAAGAACACAGTGAAAAGTTTTTCAGAACAGTTTACTTACCAAAACATGAAGTGCTTTTTAAGATTAAGAAAAACTTTGAAATTATATACACAAAGAAAAACAATACAGCAAACAGGAATGAAAGAAAAGAACTTTGACTTTTGTAAACATCATTTTACATTTTCAAATTTGGTACTCGGTTTTTAAATAACTAAACATAAGTGGTAAGAATAATAGATTATATCACTATAAAAATGATTTCTTTATTTTCCTTTTTTAATTCTTTTGTTAGGTAAATCTATCACTCTCATTAAGATATGACACCTGTGTAATTGGTTAAGATAATTTATATTGACAAATATCATTTATCAAGTGATTGTGGCTTTTTGAATATACTGAAATAAGTAAAAAACAGCACCTTTTAATACTGTTGACAGCAGATCATTTTATACATGTTGCAATTGAATGCTCACAAAAACCATGCCATATTTATCTCAAGTGAAAAGATAAGACCAGTTGGCAAGTACAGAAATTGTAATTATTAAATGATAGACTTAATCACTTTTTAAAAAGAGAGATATTTTGGGCTATAACGTACCTAAATATGGGTTAACAAAGTAAAACTATAAAATTTGTAAAAGCAAATAATCCAAATGAAAATATCTGAAAACTCTGTAGGTAAATATCTTTGTAGAAGTGAATGGGGAAAAATTAAATGATCAAGTAATTTTGAAGCGTTTGTTTTTGATTAGCAGGGCCTGGGGAGTTCTGACTATGACAGTGTATGTCAAAAGTTATGGTTTGATGGAAAAATATCTTCAATGTACTAAGACCAAGTTCTTTGAAGCTGTAAGTCAAAGCCCTGAATCAATTGTTAAGTCTAAAAAACTGTATTCATATAAAAAGATTCTCAAAACTTACCTTCCACTCAGTTTTAAAAATGTTCTCAAACTTCCATTCACTTTTAAACATTTTATTAGATAGTATGAATGGAAAATGTTATATACTCTATCATTTCAGTTCAATTCAGTCTTTCAGTCATGTCCTATTCTTTGGGACCCCATGAACTGTAGCACACCAGGCCTCCATCCCCAATTCCCGGAGTCGACCCAAACCCATGTCCATTGAGTTGGTGATGCCATCCAACCATCTCATCCTCTGTTGTCCCCTTCTCCTCCTGAGCTCAATCTTTCCCAGCATTGGGGTCTTTTCAAATGAGTTAGCTCTCCACATCAGGTGGCCAAAGTATTGGAGTTTCAGCTTCAACATCAGTCCTTCCAATGAACACCCAGGACTGATCTGATTTAGGATGGACTGGTTGGATCTCCTTGCAGTCCAAGGGACTCTCAAGAGTCTTCTCCAACACCACAGTTCAAAAGTATCATCCAAAATGACAAAATATTTCCCACAAATCAAATGCCCTCTCAAAGTTTTGAGGTAATGTATTTAAAACACATGGTAAGGTAAAATATTTTTTTAAATATTGCATTAGCTAGCAAAGGACTAATAAAATAATCAATGTTATTATTTTTCCAACTTGCTATAAATAAATTTGGTTAAATGCATTCCTTTAAGTTAAACATAAAACTGGAAACAGGTGATAGTAGTTGCCATCTGTTCAATCTTAATAATGATTTCTGAAACATTTCCCAGAAATGAAGTGACAGTCTCCAATGACTAAATACCAAATCCTTTTACAATCAAAATGCTTTCAAGTGCTCCTCTTATTCCTCAGTTTTGAGGAAGGACTTAATTCAATTATCATCAAAAGGATGTATATAGATATAGATATAGAAAAGCCAGGTTTCAGCAATACCTGAATGATGAACTTCCAGATGTTCAAGCTGGATTTAGAAAAGGCAAAGGAACAGCGATCAAATTGTCAACAACCACTGTATCATCGAAAAAGCAAGACAGTGCCAGAAGAACATCTACTTCTGCTTTATTGACTATGCCAAAGCTTTTGACTGTGTGGATCACACACACACACACACACACACACACACACACACACACACACAGCAAACTGTAGAAAATTCTTCAAGTGACAGCAGTACCAGACTAACTTACTTGCCTCCTGAGAAATCCACATACAGGTCAAGAAGCAACAGCTAGAACTGGACATGGAACAACAAAATGGTTCCAAATCAGAGAAGGAATACATCAAGGCTGTATATTGTCACCCTGCTTATTTAACTTATATGGAGAGCACATCATGCAAAATGCCAGGCTGGATGAAGCACAAGCTAGTATCAAGATTTCCAGAAGAAATATCAATAATCTCAGATACACAGATGACACCACCCTTATGGCAGAAAGTGAAGATTAACTAAAAAGACTCTTGATGAAAGTGAAAGAGGAGAGTGAGAAAATTGGCTTAAAACTCAACATTCAAAAAACTAAAAATCATGATATCCAGCCCTATCAATTCATGGCAAATAGAAGGAGAAGTAATGGAAACAGTGACAGTCTTTATATTTTTGGCCTCCAAAGTCACTGCAAATGGTGACTGTAGCCATAAAATTAAAAGACACTTGCTTCTTGGAACAAAAACTATGACCAACCTAGACAGCATATTGAAAAGCAGCAACATTACTTTGTTAACAGAAGTCTATCTAGTCAAAGCTATGGTTTTTCCAGTAGTCATGTATGGACGTCTGAGTTGGACTATAAAGCTAGCTGAGGGCCAAAGAATGGATGCTTTTCAACTGTGGTGTTGGGCAGACTCTTGAGAATCACTGGAACTGCAAGTAGATCAAACCAGCCAACCCTAAAGAAAATCAGTCCTGAATATTCATTGGAAGGACTGATGCTGAAACTGATGCTCCAATATTTTGACCACCTGATGCCAAGAACTGACTCATAGGAAAATACCCTGATTCTGGGGAAAATTGAAGGTGGGAAGAGAAGGGGATGAAAGAAGATGAGATGGTTGGATGGCATCACTGACTCCATGGACTTGAGTTTCAGTAAGCTCCGGGAGTTGGTGATGGTCAAGGAAAACTGGCGTGCTGCAGTCCATGAAGTCACAAAGAGTTGGACGTGACTGAGCAACTGAACTGATTACAGCTACATAGACATATAGATATATAGTTTTAGGGAGTGGGGGTGTACATCCATACATAGGTGTATATGTATTTTGGTGATGGTTTAGTCACTAAATCATGTCTGACTCCTTTGACCTAATGGACTGTAGCCTGCCAGACTCCTCTGTCCATAGGATTCTAACAGCAAGAATACTGGAATGGGTTGCCATTTCTTTCTCCAGAGGATCTTCCCAACCCAGGAATCAGACCAGGTCTCCTGAATTGCAGGCAGATTCTTAATCAACTGAGCTACAAGGCGAGGGTTACATATATACATATATATGTAAGTAAATAGAGAGAGATGTTAAAACATTATGCAATTTATGAAATAAAACTCGATTCTATGAAGAAAGGTTTTATTTAGTTCAAAGTATCTGTCATTCCAATGTATTTTATCTATTAATCTTTATTATGCCAAAATTTCTTATGATTTACATCTATAGAAAGGAAAAGGGGGAATAGGGTTTTTGATGAAAGTTGTTCCATTCCAGCAAGAACACAAAATAATTTGTGACTTTTTCATTAATTAAAAAAGATATGATCATTTAAGAGAAATGTTTTCCAACCCCCCCCCCCCCTTTTTTAGAAGTTTGGGATTAGCAGATGCAAACTAATATATATATATAACTTAAACAACAAGATCTTACTGTTTGTTCACAGAGAACTATATTAGACCTAAATGTAAGACCAGAAGCCATAAAACTCTTAGAGGAAATCATAGGCAGAACACTCAGTGGCATAAATCAAAGCAAGATCCTCTATAACCCGTCTCCTAGAGTAATGGAAATAAAAACAAAAGTAAACAAGTGGTACCTGATTAAACTTAAAAGCTTTTGCACAGCAAAGGAAACTATAAGCAAGGTGAAAAGAAAATCTTAAGAATGGGAGACAATAATAGCTAATGAAACAACTGACAAAGGATTAATTTCCAAAATATACAAGCAGCTCATACAACTCAATACCAGAAAAACAAACAACCCAATCAAAAAGTGGGATAAAGACCCAAACAGACATTTCTATAAAGAAGACATAAAGATGGCTAACAAACACATGAAAAGATGCTCAACATTGCACATTATTAGACAAATGCAAATCAAAACTACAAAGAGATATGACCTCACACCAGTCAGAATGGCCATCATCATTAAGTCCATAAACAATAAATGCTGGAGAGGATGTAGAGAAAGGGGAACGCTCTTGCACTGTTGGTGAGAATGTAAATTGATAGAGCTTCTACAGAAGACGGTAAGGACATTCCTTTTAAAAGTAGGAATAAAACCACCATATGACCCAACAATCCCACACCTAGGCATATACCGTGAGGAAACCAAAATTGAACAAGACCTATGTATCCCATTGTTCACTGCAGCACTATTTACAATAGCTAGAACAAGGAAGCAACCTAGATCTCCACTGACAGATGAATGGATAAAGAAGCTGTGGTACATATACACAAAGTAATATTATTCAGCCATTAAAAAAGAACTCATTTGAGTCAGTTCTAATGAGGTGGATGAACCAGAGGCTATTATATTGAGTGAAGTAAGTTAGAAAGAGAAAGATAGATAGCATATTCTAACACATACATGGAATCTACAAAAATTGTACTGAAGAATTTATTTACAAGGCAGCAATAGACAAATAGACATAGAGAATAGACTTATGGACATGGCGAGAGAGGAGGAGAGGGTGAGATGTATGGAAAGAGTAACATGAAAACTTACAGTACCATGTGTAAAATAGATAGCCAACAGGAATTTGCTGTCTGGCTCAGAAAATTCAAACAGGGACTCTGTATCAACCTAGAGGAGTGGGATGGGAAGGGAGATGGGAGGAAGTTTCAAAAGGGTGGGGATATACGTGTACCTATAGCTGATTCATTCAGAAGTTTGACAGAAAATGACAAAATTCTTTAAAGCAATTATCCTTCAATTAAAAAATAAATTTAAATATATGTATGTATGTAAATAAGACTTAAGGCTTATCAATCAATTAGTGTAGATTAGGCCTAGGTTGACTCATTTCATCCTAACAACTTATTCATTATTAGGGATTTATTAAATGTGCCAAAACAGTAAAGTAGAAATGTTCATTTATTTTGGGGGCTGGTTGCTTTGAATTTTACTTTTAATAAAATCAGCGTAAGGAATAAAATAAAGAAAAACTTCTATATTTAATTATAATCTATCAATAATTTTAAGCATTTTTAGTTCTCCCATAAGCTTACTCTGTTTGAATTATTTTTGCTTCATAAAAATAGTTACAAAATTTGTTTTATTATTCCTATATTCAACATTACATTTGGCATTTTTATTAAATATACTAAATAAAATTAATAGAATAAGCTATTTTTAAAATTTCATTATTTTGCTCAAGATTTTATGTATTATGATAGGAAAGAGATTTAATCTTTCACAAACCCACATTTAATTAGGCTTCTCATGTAAGGACTCTTTATTAAACAAACAAACAAAAAACCTCTATTTTTAAGATTACTTCATAATGATTTGTATTTTTGCTTTACGAAATTGAACCTTTTTATATTTCATGCTTTATAATATCGTACTGCATGTTTATAAGAAAAAAAAAGCAAATGTACATTTAAATGTGCATTGTGTTCCCCTATGTAGATTCTCTTACTAACTACAAAGAGTTTCAATATTATTTTTTGTTAAAAGTGAAATGGTTACAAATATTGCCTAATTTGGAATTTTCACCTTCTCTTACTGCATTGGTTCAGTTCAGTCAAGTCACTCAGTCGTGTCCGACTCTCTGCGACCCCATGAACCACAGCACGCCAGGCCTCCCTGTCCATCACCAACTCTGAAGTTTACCAAAACTCATGTCCATTGAGTCGGTGATGCCATCCATCCATCTCATCCTCTGTCATCCCCTTCTCCTCCTGCCCTCAATCTTTCCCAGCATCAGGATCTTTGGGTTAAAAATCCACAAAATTTTACCATTAGGCTTGTTATCATTGGTTTGTATCTTGCAAAATATAATAGGAAAATCTACTGTTTGTTTGTGAACTTCACTGATGCTTGGTTTTGGAAAGTTTCTATTTATCATCTTAAGACAACATTACATTTTAAATTCATTAAAATTTTTATGAAAAATTAATTTTGAACTGATATATTCTTGTTATTTTCAAATTATATTTTGCTTAATTGATCTTATCCTGTAATGAATCTAATAGCAGGCTTCTGAAGGTGGAATTTTTTTTTTTGCATACTGTGAAATTCAACATTTGTAGTCTATTGGTTTATTAATTTTCTTAGTGTGAAATCTTATATTTTAAATATTATATATTAAGTATGCAATATGGTTCATCTCCATAGGTTTTGATATTTAGTTTATTCTAGCTGTACAAGATAATTTAGCAAAATCTGTTGTTCTTCTAGCCTGAAATAACAGTTCTACCTAGGATTAATTATATATAATGGTTTCTGGGTTTTGAGCCAGTGTGAAGAGGTGTATTCTGTGATTTTTCTTTTCCTTTGTTATATAGTATTTTTTACTAAGATTTACTACTTCCTCTTGAGTCAAATTTTGACAATTTATAAAATTATTTATCATTAATATTTAAATTGTATTGACAATCAGTCAGCTCAGTCGTGTCCGACTCTTTGCGACCCCATGGAACACAGCATGCCAGGTCTCCATACCATCACCAACTAGTAGAGATTACTCAAACTCATGCCTATGTGATGCTATCATCTACAACTCCTGGGGCTCACTCAAACTCATGGCAATCGAGTCAGTGATGCCATCCAACTGCCTCGTCCTCTGTCTTCCCCTTTTCCTCCTGCCTTCAATCTTTCCCAGCATCAGGGCCTTTTACAATCAGTCTGTTCTTCACATCAGGTGGCCAAAATATTGGAGTTTCAGCTTCAACAGCAGTTCTTCCAATGAATATTCAGGACTGAATTCCTTTAGGATTGACTGATTGGATCTCCTTGCAGTCCAAGGAACTCTCAAGAATTTTTTCCAACACCACAGTTCAATAGCATCAATTCTTCAGCACTCAGCTTTCTTTATAGTCCAACTCTCACATCCATATATGACTACTGGAAAAACCATAGCTTTGACTAGATGGACCTTTGTTGGCAAAGTAATGTCTCTGCTTTTTAATAAACTGTCGAGGTTGATCATAGCTTTCCTTTCAAGGAGCAAGCATCTTTTAATTTCATGGCTGCAGTCACCATCTGCAGTGACTTTGGAGTCCCCCAAAATAGTCTGTCACTGTTTCCATTGTTTCCCCATCTATTTACCATGAAGTGATGAAACCGGATGTCATGATCTTAGTTTTGCAAATGTTGAGTTTTAAGCCAACTTTTTCACTCTCCTCTTTCACTTTCATCAAAAGGCTCTTTAGTTCTTCCTCACTTTCTGCCATAAAGGTAGTGTCATCTGCATATCTGAGGTTATTGATATTTCTCCCAGCAATTTTGATTCTGGCTTGTGCTTCATCCTGCCAGACATTTTTCATGATGTACACTGCATATAAGTTAAATAAGAAGGGTGACAATATACTGCCTTGACACACCCCTTTTCTGATTTGGAACCATTTTGTTGTTCCATGTCCAGTTCTAACTGTTGTTTCTTGACCTGCATACAGGTTTCTCAGGAGACATTGGTCATTTAAAATCACCCATTCAACTTTTTGTCTACTGTTAAAAACTGAATTTTCCTTTTTATCTTTATACTTTGTAAAATTCCTTATATTCACTGGTTATGAGTGTTTACTGAAAATACTTATTGCAATGATCTTCCACCTGATGACTTGCCTTTAACTTCTCATACTAGAATCTTGTGAAGAGTTCATTTAGTGAAAAATATTTCCTACTTCTAGGATAATAAATATATTTTATGCTATTGTGTAGAAGGTAATGCATATATTTTATATGTTGTTTTCTAGAAGTTTTAAATTTATTCTTCTGTTTAGATGTACAACTCACCTAGAATGAAACCTGGTTTCTCCAAAAGTAGCAGTCTACCCCAAAAATCTGTGTCATGTAGTGGAAGGCAAGGCATATTACTAGAAGCTGGTAGACTTCAAATAATAGATGATATTCTCTCTTTTTGAATTTTCTATATTTTAAGATTTTCTCTTTATAGTATTTTTCATAGTCTCCCAGTTGTTCTCATTGATCACTATTTACCTATTTTAGACAATTGCATGTTTCTCCAAGAGGAGATAGCAAGCCTTATATCTATATCATAATAGCATGAAAAGAGAATTTCTTTCCTTTCTCTCTCCTTCCAAATGTTTACTACAACATTTCATTCTTTCAATTTTAGACTTTTTTTTTTTTTTCCTGTAATGTGAATATGATGTGCCTGTGTGTTGATTTTTGGTGTGTTTGTTCTGTATTGAGTTATTTGGGTTTTGTGGATTTAAAGTCATCAGTGTGAAATATTAGGGTACAGCATTTTTCTATACTACTTTTCCTTTTCTTTTCAATCTTCCTTTATTTAGGACCCCAATTACATGGTGTGATGAGTTGAATTGCAAGCCTCAAAATATGTGTTTACCCAGAATCTTAGAATGTGACCTTATTTGGAATAAGGGTCTTTGAATGTATAATTGGGCTACAATATCAAGATGAAGTCATAATAAATTTAGGATTTTCCCTAAGTTCAATAAGAGGAATTCATTTAAGGAAAAAAGAGCGGCAAGTTCAAAAAAAGACATAGGAGAGGGCCGTGTGAAGACAGAGAGAGAATGAAGTAATGCATCTCCTTGGAATGGATCTTTTCTCAGAGCCTCTAAAAGGAACCAACCTTGATGATACCTTGATTTCAGAATTCTAAAATCCAAAACTATGACAGTTTGTGTTAATTTATTGTGGCAATCTAAACTAATGCACAGGCTTCCCTGGTGGCTCAGACTGTAAAAAATCTACCTGCAATGCAGGAGAAGAGAACGGGGTTCGATTCCTGGGTCAGGAAGATTCTCTGGAGAAGGGAATGGATGCCCACTACAGTATTTTTGCTTGGGAAATCCCATGGACCAAAGATCTTGGCAGACTATGGTTCATGGATTTGCAAAGAGTTAGACGCAACTGCGTAACTATCATTTTCAAACTAATGCACATGGATATAAAAACTTCTCATATTCTCCAACAGGTAACTATAATTCTGTTCATTTGCTTTCCTCTTCTTTCATTCTATGCTTCATATTTTATGACTTATATAGTATTTTTAACCTTTTGCAACATCTTCTTTTCTACTTAGTCCATCTAAAGAGCTTTCTATTTAGAAAGCACTTTTAATCTCAAAATAATTTATTGAATCTTTAGTTTTTCTCAATATAATATTTTTCATTAAATACTTTACCTAGTAGGAATATGTGTTCTATGTTCCATGTGCCAATTTCATCACATCTGTCACTATTTTGTATAATTCTATTAATTGATTTTATGTCATATATCCCTGTCTTTGAAGGTGTGATATATACAGATAGATTCTATGCATTGTATTACATTGATAAAACTGAACTTTGCTATACTAATATAAAGATTGTTGGACAATGCTTCAGTCTCTGTTCTTTGAAGATGGCCTTAAACCTTAAACCTGAGCAGGCTTCTTTGCAATCATACAGTCTCTAAATTCCAGTCATTTCCATATCTCCAAATTTGTGCATCCTAGTTTAGAGAAACATCGTTCTCTGCTTGAGTTCTACCATGTTTTGGTGTCTTACCAAAAAATCTTTAAGCAAAAATCCAGGGTGATTCTGGAACTTGGCTTCCCAGGTGGCACTAGTGGTAAAGAACCTGCCTGCCAATGTGGGAGATGTAGAAGAGGCAGGTTCGATCCATGGGTCAGAAAGATCCCCTGTAGAAGGACATGACAATGCACTCCAGTGTTCTTGCCTGGAGAATCCCCATGGACAGAGGAAGCTGGTGGGGTACAGCCCATAGGGTCACAGAGTAGGACATGATTGAAGTGACTGAGCGTTATGGAATTTACTTTACTTATTTCCCTTCATTTAGTGACAACAAACTAGTTGTCAAGTCTCCAATGTCTGAAAACAGTTGTCCAATATATTTTGCCTAATTTTCTGGTTATTGATAATGAGATGAAAAGTCCAGTCTCGCATACTGTATCAACACCAGAAGTGGTAATCCCTTAAAATTGTATATAAGCATGTTAAATTGCTAAATAATATTTAAGTAATTTAATTGAATTGTTCTATTATAAATAGGGGAATACTACACTTAAAGTGTTTCAGATCTTTGTACTTTATAGATACAGTAAAAAACATCAATTCAACTCATCCATTACACTCTATCTGAAGCCTACGTTTTTCCAGTGGTCATGTATGGATGTGAGAGTTGGACTGTGAAGAAAGCTCAGTGCTGAAGAACTGGTGCTTTTGAACTCTAGTGTTGGAGAAGAGTCTTGAGAGTCCCTTGAACTGCAAGGAGATCCAACCAGTTCATCCTAAAGGAGATCAGTCTTAGGTGTTCATTGGAAGGACTGATGCTGAAGCTGAAACTCCAATACTTTGGCCACCTCATGTGAAGGGTTGACTCATTGGAAAAGACTCTGATGCTGGGAGGTGTTGAGGGCAGGAGGAGAAGGGGATGACAGAGAATGAGATGGTTGGATGGCATCACTGACACGATGGACTTGAGTTTGAGTAAACTTCGGGACTTGGTGATCGACAGGGAGGTCTGGCGTGCTGCGATTCATGGGGTTGCAAAGAGTCCGACATGACTGAGCGACTGAACTGAACTGAACTGAACTGATTCTTGTTCTTGAAGATTATCACGCACACACTCTGAATATATAGGTTGTGTTGGCTGTCTTGGTATTCCTGAACATATAGCTATACAGGGAAATTTCACAGATATTTGAGTTCTGTTTCAGACCACTGCAACAAAGAAAATATCACAATAAAATAAGTCACACAATTTTTTATTTTTTTGCTTCCCAGTGCATATAAAAGTTATGTTTACATTAAGCTGTAGTCTATTAAATCTGCAACATTATGTCTAAAAATGTATACACCTTAATTTTAAAATAGCTTACTGCTAAAAAATGCTAACCATAATCTGAGTCTACAACAAGTTGTAATTTTTTTTGTTAGTAAATAGTCCTAGATGTTGATGGCAGTGCTTGCTGAAGGTTCGGTTTACAGTGACAATATCTTAAAATAATAGGGCAACAAAGTTTGCCATTTAAGCTAACTTTTCCTTTCTCAGGTGATTTCTCTGTAGTATGCAATGTTGTATGATAACAATGTAATACAACAAAACTTCTTTCAAAATTGAAGTCAGTCCTTTCAAACCCTGATGCTGTTTTATCAGCTAAATTTATGCAATATTCTAAATACTTTGTTGCTCTTTCAACAATCCTGACAGCATTTTCAGCTGGAGCAAATTTCATCTCAAGAAGCCACTTTGTTCATCCATAAAAAGCAACTCCTCACCCATGAAAAATTTTTCATGAGATTGCAACAATTCAACTACATCTTCAGGCTCCACGTTTAATTCCATTTCTTGCTGTTTTCACAACTTCTATAGTTACTTCCTTCACTGAAGTCTTAAACCCATCAAAGTCACCCATGATAGTGCAAGTCAACTGCTTCCAATCTCCTATTAATGTTGATATGTTGACCTCTTCTCATGGACTATGAATCTTCTTCATGATATCTAGAATGGCAAAGCCTTTCTAGGAGGTTTTCAGTTTACTGTTCTCAGGTCCATCAGAGGAGTCACCATCTATGGCAGCTATAACCTTAAAAAGATATTGCTTATATAAAACTTTAAAGAAGTTTTATATAAGAAGTAAACAGAAATTATTTATTTATTCTTTTACTATAAATAGTTGGAAATTAATTCCTTGATCCATAGGCTACAGAATAGATGTTGTATTTATAGGCATAAAAACAAGGTAAATCTCATCATTCATCTACATCAGAGCTCTGATATGACCAGGTACATTGTCAGAGAGCAGTAATATTATAAAAATAATCTTTGTTTCTAAGCACTAGATCTCAACATGCGTGCATGCATAGTCACTCAGTCATCTCTTACTCATTGCTATCCTGTGGACTGTAGTCCACCAGGCACCTATGTCCATGGGATTTTCCAGGCAAGAATACTAGAATGGGTTGCCATTTCCTCTTTTAGGGGATCTTCCTAACCCAAGGATTGAACCCACATCCCCTGCATTGGCAGGCGGTTTCTCTACTACTAAGCCACGTGGGAAGGCCATAGGTCTCAACAGTGGACTACAATATTCGGGACACCATTTTGTTAGCATACATGCTATTATCCAGGCTTTGTTTTCCATTTATAGAGTACATAGACAAAGTAGAATTAGCATAATTCTAAAGGGCTCTAGGATTTTCAAAATGGTGATTTCACACTTAAGTCCCCAGTTGCATCATTCCCTAAAAAGAGAGTCAGCTTGTCCTTTGAAACTTTGAAACCAAGCATTGACTTCTCTAGTTATGACAGTGCAGAGTGGTATTTTCTTCCAATACATGACTGCTTTATCTACAATGAACATCTGTTGTTCAGTAGAACCGCATTCATTATCTTAGCCAAGTCTTCTGGATAACTTGTTGCAACTTCTACATTAGCATTTGCCGCTGCTCAGATGGTAAAGAATCTGCCTGCAATACAGGAGAGTGTGGTTTGATTCCTGGGTGGGAAAGATACCCTGGAGAAGGAAATGGCAACCCACACCAGTATTCTTGCCTGGAGAATCCCATGGGCAGTGGAGCCTGGCAGACTACAGTCCAGGAGGTTGTGAAGAGAAGGGCATAACTGAGCAACTAGCACTTCATTTCACTTCACTTGCATTTTTGTGTTATGGAGAGGACTTCTTCCTTTCAACTTCATGACCTAGCCTCTGTTAGCTTGAAACTTTTCTTCTGCAGTTGCCTCACCTCTCTCAGCCTTAATAGAATTTAAGAGAGTTAGCGTACTTAAGTACATTAGGCATTAGCTTAAGAAAATGCTGTGACTGGTTTGATCTTCTACACAAATCAATAAAACTTTGTTCATATCAGCAATAAGGCTGTTTTGTTTTCTTATCATTAGTTCGTTCACTGAAGTAGCACTTTAAATTTCCTTCAAGAACTTTCTTTTACATTCACAACTTGGGTGTTTGACACAGGAGCCCCAGCTTTCACCCATCTTAGCTTTTGATATGCTTTTCACACCAAGTTTTATCTTTTCCAGATTTTTATTTAAAGTGAATGACATATGACTCTGTCTTTCACTTAAACACTTAGAGGTATGTGAAGGGCTAATTAGCTGATCTAATTTCAAGAGTGATGTATCTCAAGGAACAGGAACTGTGAAGAGGAGGAGTTGGGAGGGTGGCCAATATTGGGAGCAATCAGATCACAAATAACATTGATCAGCTAAGCTCATCACTTTATATGGTGCATGGTTCCTGGCATCCTGAAACAATCTCAATGGTAACATCAAAGGTCACTGAACCCAAAGCACCGTAATACACATATAAAATAATGAAAAATTAGAAATATTATAAGAATTATCAAAAATGTGTCACTGAGACACCAAGGGACCAAATGCTGCTGGAAAAATGCAACTGATAGACTTACTTGATAGGAAGCTGCCACATATGTTCAATTTGTAAAAAACATAATATCTGCAATAAAGCAAAGCACAAAAAAACAATGTGTGCCTGTATTAAGTTCAGTTTAGTCTCTCAGTCACGTCTGACTCTTTGCAACCACAAGGAATGCAGAAGGCCAGGCTTCCCTGTCCATCACCCACTCCTGGAGCTTACTCAAACTCATGCCCATCAAGTCAGTGATACCATCCAACCATCTCATCCTGTCATTCCCTTCTGCTTCTGCCTTCAATTGTTTCCAGCATTAGGGTCTTTTCAAATTAGTCAGTTTTTCGCATCAGGTGGCCAAAGTATTGGAGTTTTAGCTTTAGCATCAGTCCTTCCAATCAACATTCAGGACTGATTTCCTTTAGGATGGTCTGGTTGGATATCTTTCCTGTCCAAGGGACTCTCAAGAGTCTGCTCCAACATCACAGTTCAAAAGCATCCATTCTTCGGCACTCAGTTTTGTTTATAGTCCAACTCTCAAATTCATACGTGACTACTGGAAAAAAACATAGCTTTGACTAGATAGACCTCTGTTGGCAAAGTAATATCTCTGCTTTTTGATATGCTGTCCAGGTTGGTCAGAGCTTTTATTCCAAGGAACAATCATCCTTTAATTTTGTGGTTACAATCACCATCTGCAGTTATTTTGAACCCCAAGAAAATAAAGTTTCTCACCATTTCCAATGTTTCCCCATTTATTTGCCATGAAGTGATGGAACCAGATGCCATGATCTTAGTTTTCTGAATGTTGAGTTTTAAGGCAACTTTTTCACTCTCCTCTTTCACTTTCATCAAAAGGCTCTTTAGTTCTTCCTTGCTTTCTGCCATAAGGGTGGCATCATCTGCATATCTGAGGTTACTGATATTTCTCTCAGAAATCTTCATTCCAGCTTGTGCTTCATCCAGCCTGGCATTTTGCATGATGTATACTACATAAAAGTTAAATAAGCAGGGTAACAATATACAGCCATGATGTACTCCTTTCCCAATTTGGAACCATTCTGTTATTCTGTGTCCAGTTCTAACTGTTGCTTCTTGACCTAAATACGGATTTCTCAGGAGGCTGGTCAGGTGGTCTGGTATTCCCATCTCTTGAAGAATTTTCCACAGTTTGTAGTGATTCACACAGTCAAAGGTTTTGGCATAATCAATAAAGCAGTCCAGGGCTAAATTTGCCTGTTATACCAGATATCTCTTGACTTCCTACTTTTGCATTCTAGTCCCCTATAATGAAAAGGACATTGTTTTGGGTGTTAGTTCTAGAAGGTCCTATAGCTCGTCATAGAATCGTTCAACTTCAGCTTCTTCAGTGTTACTAGTTGGGGCATAGACTTGTATTGCTGTGATATTGAATGGATTGCCTTGGAAACAAGCAGAGATCATTCTGTCATTTTTGAGGCTGCACCCAACCATTGCATTTTGAACTCTTTTATTTAGTATGATGGCTACTCCATTGCTTCTTAGGGATATTTGCCCACAGTAGTACATATAATGGTAATTTGAGTTAAATTCACCCATTCCAGTCCACTTTAGTTCATTGATTCCTAAAAATCGAGGTTCACTCTTGCCATCTTCTGTTTGACCACTTCAAATTTGCCTTGATTCATGGACCTAACATTCCAGGTTCCTATGCAATATTGCTCTATGTAGCATCAGATTTTACTTCCATCACATCCACAACTGTGTGTTATTTTCACTTTGGTTCCATCTCTTCATTCTTTCTGCAGTTATTTCTTCACTGACCTCCAGTAGCATATTGGGCACCTACAGACCTGGGTAGTTCATCTTTTACTGTACTATCTTTTTGTCTTTTCATGCTGATGATGCGTTTCTCAAAACAAGAATACTGAAACGGTTTGCCATTCCCTTCTCCAGTAAATCACATTTTCTCAGAACTCTCCACTATGACCTGTTTGTCTTGGGTGGCCCTACACAGTAAGGCTCATAGCTTAATTGAGTTAGACAAGGCTGTGGTCCATGTGATCAGTTTGTTTAGTTTTCTGGGATTGCAGTTTTCAGTCTGTCTACCCTTTGATGGATAAGGATAAGAGGCTCATGGAAGATTCCTCATGGGAGAGACTGACTGAGGGGGAAACTGGGTCTTATTCTGATGGGCAGGGCCATGCTCAGTTAATCTTTAATTCACTTTTCTCTTGATGGGTCGGGCTGTGTTCCCTCCCTGTTGTTTGACCTAAGGCTAAACTATGGTGGAGGTAATGAAATAATGGGGACTCCTTCAAGAGGTCCCATGCATGCACTGCTGCATTCAGTGCCCCTGGCCCTGCAACAGACCACTGTTGACCTACGCCTTCTCTTGAAACTACTGGACACTCACTGTCAAGTCTTGGTCAGACTCTTGTGGGGTCACTGCTCCTTTCTCCTGGATCCTGGTGTGCACAAGCTTCTGTTTGTGCCTTCCAAGAGTCTGTTTCCCCAGTCCTGTGTAAGTTTTGGCAACCTACAGTGGAGTTAATGGCAACCTCCTTCAAGAGGGCTCATGCTATACCCAGGTCTGCTGTACCCAGAGCCCCTGCTGTCTAGGCTGATCATGGCTTTTCTTCCAAGGAGCAAGCATTGTTTAATTTCATGGCTGCAGTCACAAACTGCAGTGGTTTTGGAGCCCCCAAAATAAAGTCTGTCACAGTTTCCATTGTTTCCCCATCTATTTGCCATGAAGTGATGGGATCAGATGCCATGATCTTAGTTTTCTGAATGTTGAGCTTTAAGCCAGCTTTTTTACTCTCTTCTTTCACTTTCAGCAAGATGCTCTTTAGCTCTTCTTCACTTTCTTCCATAAAGGTTGTGTCATCTGCATATCTGCTGTTTATATTTCTCCCGTCAGTCTTGATTCCAGTTGTGCTTCATCCAGTCTGGCATTTCACATGATGTACTCTGCATCAGCTCCCGCCTCTCCCCCTGACTCAGCACCCGCTCCACAAACATGTTCTGAATATGTGGTATGGCTTTTAGCCAGTGCCTGACTCTGTATGGACCTGAAGTGAAATCTCAATTGGTATATACACACACACACACACATATATGTACTATATATGTACATATGTACATATATGTACAATATGTACATATAGTACTATATATATATATATATATATAGTACTCTTGAGTTGAGGGGGCAGATGGAGGAGACTCACTAGCTGTTTCCCTTTCTTTGGGCTTCCTGATGACTCAGAGAGTAAAGCATCTGCTTGCCATTAGGGAAGATCTGGGTTCAATCCCCAGGTGAGGAAGATCCCCTGGAGAAGGAAATGATAATCCACCTTTTTGGGGCTTCTGTGGTGGCTCAGAGGGTAAAGCATCTGCCTGTAATGTGGGAGACCCGGGTTTGACCCCTGGGTCAGGAATATCCCCTAGAGAAGGAAATGGTAACCCACTCCAGTACTCTTGCCTGGAAAATTCCATGAATGAAAGAGCCTTGTAGGCTACAGTCCATCACCAAAGAGTTGAACATGACTAAGCAACTTCACTTCTCATGAAGCAGGTGTCTTGCCACTTCTTACGGGGAAGTCACCTGACAGTATGCTTCACCTAATCAGGTAAGAAGAGGCTTGGCCACCCACATTTACAGAGCACTCTCCACTGCTCTCTTTGCTCCACAAATGGTACAGTGCCTGTACACTAGGAGTGTCTTTACACAGCTCTAAATGTGCAGGGAAAATGTTATCTTGAAGCTGGAAATCCAGGTAATATGGCAAAATCAGTACATTCTTCCTGTGAAAGCTGAATAGTTGCAGTCTCCGTCTAGCCAGGACAAAACATACTGGGTCATTTGTCTGTGCATTATGCCTCTATTAATAGGGTCTTTTAAAAATTTATGTGCCCAACCTTTATTCATGTGAGTAGATCACTAGAAGTCAGAATTAAGGAAGTTATGTGTTCCAAATTTCAGTCTATTATTTGAGTCTTGGCACTGGTTTGTAACGTCCTGCTAGTTTTTAGTCAGCTTTCCAATTTATTTTCTAAAGTTAATTTTTATTGGAGTATAGTTGTTTTACAATGTTTTCTTAGTTTCTACTATACAAAAATGGTATGGGCCTAACAGAAGTAGAAGATATTAAGAAGAGGTGGCAAGAATACACAGAAGAACAATACAAAAAAATCTTCACGACCCAGATAATCACGATGGTATGATCACTCACCTAGAGCCAGACATCCTGGAATGTGAAGTCAAGTGGGCCTTAGGGAGCATCACTATGAACAAAGCTAGTGGAGGTGATGGAATTCCAGTTGAGCCATTTCAAATCCTGAAAGACAATGCTGTGAAAGTGCTGCACTCAATATGCCAGCAAATATGGAAAACAGCAGTGGCCAGAGGACTGAAAACGTCCGTTTTCATTCCAATCCCAGAGAATGGCAATGCCAAAGAATGCTCAAACTACCACACAATTGCACTCATCTCACATGCAAGTAAGGTAATGCTCAAAGTTCTCCAAGCCAGGTTTCAGCAATACGTGAACCGTGAGCTTCCAGATGTTCAAGCTGCACTTAGAAAAGTCAGAGGAAACAGTTCAAGTTGCCAACATCCTCTGGATCACTGAAAATGTAAGAGAGTTCCAGAAAAAAAATAAACATTTATTTGTGTTTATTGACTATGCCAAAGCCTTTGACTGTGTGGATCACAATAAACTGTGGAAAATTCTGAAAGAGATGGGGATACCGGACCACCTAACCTGCTTCCTGAGAAATCTGTATGCAGGTCAGGAAGCAACAGTTAGAACTGGACATGGAACAACAGACTGGTTCCAAATAGGGAAAGGAGCATGTATATTGTCACCCTGCTTATTTAAATTATATGCAGAGTAAATAATGTGAAATGTTGGGTTGAAAGAAGCACAAGCTGGAATTGAGATTGCTAGGAGAAATATTGACAACCTCAGATATGCAGATGACACTGCCCTTATGGCAAAAAGTGAAGAAGAACTAAGGAGCCTCTTGATGAAAGTGAAAGAGGAGAGTGAAAAAGTTGACTGAAAGCTCAACATTCAGAAAACTAAGATCATGACATCCGGTCCCATCACTTCATGACAAATAGATGGAGAAACAGTAGAAGCAGTGGAAGGTTTTATTTTTATTTTTTTGGCTCCAAAATCACTGCAGATGGTGATTGCAGCCATGAAATTAAAAGATGCTTACTCCTTGGAAGGAAAGTTATGACCAACCTAGACAGCATATTAAAAAGGAGAGACATTGCTTTGCCAACAGAAGTCCATCTAGTCAAAGCTATGGATTATCCAGTAGTCATGTGTGGACGTGAGAATTGGACCATAAGGAAAGTTGAGTGCCAAAGAATTGATGCTATTGAACTGTGGTGTTGGAAAAGACTCTTGAGAGTGCCTTGGACTGCAAAGAGATCCAATCAGTCCATCCTAAAGGAAACCAATCCTGATTGTTCATTGGAAGGACTGATGTTGAAGCTGAAACTCCAATACTTTGGCCACCTGATATGAAGAGCTGACTCATTTGAAAAGACCCTGATGCTGGGAAAGATTGAAGGTGAGAGGAGAAGAGGACGACAGAGGATGAGATAGTTGGATGGCATCACCGTCTCAATGGACATGAGTTTGAGTAAACTCCAGGAGTTGGCGATGGACAGGGAGGCTTGTTGTGCTGTAGTCCATGGGGTCGCAAAAATTCAGACAAGACTGAGCGACTGAACTGGACTGAGTACAGGAAAGTGTACATATACATATATTATCTCTTCCCTTTTTGAAGTCCTACCCATTCACGTCACCACAGTGCATTAAGTAGAATCCCCTTTGCTATAGTAAATTCTTGTTAGTTATTCTTTTACACATAGCATCAGTAGTGTTCATATGTCAATGTCAGTCTCCAAATTCCTTCCCCACACTTCTTTCCCCCTTCATTTCCATATATTTGTTCCTTACATCTGTGTCTCTTTTCCTGCTTTGCAAATAATATCATTTATACCAGGTGTCCCCAACTTCTGAACAATGTACAGGTACCTCCTGTCAGATCAGAGGCAGCATTAGATTAGAAATAAAGTGCACAATAAATGTAATGTATACAATTCCCCTCTACCTGGTCTGTGAAAAAAGTGTCTTCCATGAAGTTGGTCCCTGGTGTCAAAAAGATTGGATACCGTTATCTATACCATTTCTCTAGATTCCACATATATGTGTTAATATATGATATTTGTTCTTTGAAAAGCTAAAAACGATGTATTTTCTGAATTATTTTTCATCAGAACATTTAAATGTATGTGTATTCAATACATCATTTACAAAGAGTGCAGCTTCAATGCCTTCTAAATGTTAAGACCTTACTTTTAACCAATGTACCTTAGGGGAGGCAGTCTATCACCAGGGCTTAACAGCATGGCCTCTCTAGAGGGGCTGAGCAGGTAAAGACGCTAACTTGTCATTTCCTCACCACGTGGCTTGTGTAATCAGGAAATTGATTAGATTCTCTTGTGCCTTTTTTCCTCAGCCTAGGACTGAAGTTACAAAATATTTGCTATATAGAATTCCATGGGAGAAATGTATAAGAAATAACTTTTTAAAGTACTCCATAGAATGACTGGTCCACAGAAGAAAATAAACAAAGTTAGTTACTATTTTAAATATGGACATAATGTAGTGATTTTTATCCCACTCCATATATTATCAATTTGTCTGTCAAGGTCTGGTATTTGTTTTCTGATTGTATTGCTTGCTTCTAGGCAATATCAGTAGGTATCTGGGGGACAGAAGCAGTAGACTTTTAATTTTAAAAAGTTATCAATGAAGAAAAAACATGAATAATTATATCAATAAATTAATAACTGCTAAATGATATTTTAAGTTTAAAATTTGACTCTATATGCAAGTAACTACTTAAAAATTAACAATTAAATTTAAAACAAAATAATGTTTAGCCTTTGTGATGCACTGGAGGAATTATCTTTATTGTAAAGTACTCAGAACATTAACTATTCAAATATGTAACAATCAATGAGAGCAAATTGATCTCTCCACTATTTATGGTATCCTTTCAAGAATTGTTCTTATTATTTATTTCAAAAATAAGTCCTGAAGCATACATATTTAATAAAGGAACCCCAAGATATGCGTACACAGAGATTAGACAGACATACCTATCTACATCATTCAAAAGATTTAATTGGCTACTAGATATGATAGCCTTACTATTTTTATATTTGCCTGTAAAATTCTGAAATTCTGGGGATCGCATGTCTCTTTTAATATCTAAAATAAGTTTCCTGTATGTAACAATTCTGGTATTGTCAAAAGCAAGCGAGAATTTTAAGTTCAATGAATCAGTCATTTAATGTCCTTGTTCTCCATAAAACCATAATAAAGTGAGCAATATCAATTATTCATGACTATGAATAAGTATTTAGTGAAACAGGCCCTTGGGACTTTGTTCTAACTGCTACCACAAATGATTCCCATTAGAATTTTGATTACAAGGGAAATCAAGAATGAATTTCAAATTCCAATTGTGTTTAACATTATTTTACAATGAAAATGCTTACATATAAAAACTTATATAATGAAAATGCATGATTTCAATTTATATCTAATTAATTATATATATTATTCATGTACTACATTATAGAAAGATCATTCCCTTACAATCATTATACTCAGCTGAAAATTCCTTAAATATTGCAGTTTAAAAGAGAGAAATGTAGCATTTAGAGACTAAAAATTTTCTCACCTATTACTTTTTTTAGTGCTCATCTGTTATTTTAATTACATTGTATTTGTTGCTAAACTTCATAAAGAGATGTGGTTATTGTAAAATTATTCATGGTATACCATAAAGAAAATTATTTATTTTTGATCAGATCATCAAGAAACAAGAAACATTACAATCATTACAAACATTACAATCATTACAAACATTACAATCATCAAGAAACATTACAACCTTTTGCTGATTGGCAAATATAGCATCCTATTTTAGAACTGTAATATCATATTTCTATCCATAGGTTAATATCTAAATATTAATTGAGTGTTGTTCAAGGGATTATAATTTCTACTATCTTTACAATCAGTTTTCTCCATGGCAGCTTCTTTTAACATCTTATCAATATCAAGAAAATAACATCAAAAGGAATTAAGTACATTGTAAATGAAGAAGAGAAATTAGCTTTTAATCATTTAGATTGTACTTTAAAAACATAAATACAGTAGAATAATTCAAGTCACATTAGTTTTGAAGGTCCTTAAACACTGAGTGATTCAATATAGGAATAAATGCAATAATCCAATTTAATTTTAGAATGTTTTATTTTTCAATAAAAGACAAAGAAAAATACTGTGCAAAGTTTTATTTTTTTAATATGTTCACTGTTTTACTACTGTACAAGTGAATGTAATAAATTGAAACATTCATCTACTTAGTTAATTTGGTGTTTCTTCAATACTATATATTAGTTACAGATATCACTTTCACATTTTAAAAAGCCCAGTATATCAATAAGTTTGAGAAAGCTACAACATATTTTAAAAATAAACCAGTGCACTGAATGACATTAAATGTATATGTAAGTGATTCACTCTGATTAATGTGCATTTAAAGATCTTCACTAAACATTGTTAATGAATATTCATGAAAAAACATTCTGATCTGCACATGTTGAAGAATGAATTTTAACAGGCAGTCTACTAATATGAAAACAAAGGGCCTATGGCAAAATATCTACAAAACCTAGAACAGTATATTTCGTATAGTAGTGGTTCATTAAATATTTCTTAAAGTAATAAGTAATAAACTTTAAGCTACAATAGCTCCAATTAAAAGACTTTAAGAATCAAATCATCCTAAGAAACGATTTGTATTGAGTTTGTATATCTACAGTGTAAATATATGATACTAGAATTTTAAGAGTTTGAAATTTTAAGGCATGCATTTTAAAGGCTTTATTTCAAATTTAATAGGAATATTTTATTTAGGTGACAAATGTGGTTATGTGACTTCTTATCTTTGTGGATGCTATATTTGTCAGAACACTATCAATTTGTAGTAAGTGCTTGAAATGCAATATCTTTATGTATTTTATTTATGCATATCCTGGCTTGTTCCATTAAATTATTTAATACATTTGGTTCTTTATTTTATCATCAAGTATATCAGTTTCACTGCACTGCAATTGTCCTGTAGTAATAGAAGTCTTCAATGTTCAAAAGCCCTATATATTAATATAACATGGCAACAGATAACAAACCTCTCCTGGATGTGCCTGTGGATGATATGTTGCTTCCGATAAATATGGATCAAACTCATAAATATATCTTATATCTAATATTTCACACTAAGATAAGACTGAAATGGCAAGCCAATTCAGTATTCTTGCCTTGAGAATCCCATAACAGTATGAACAGTATGAAAAAGTACACTTAGAGAAGAGATTATTAAGAGCATTGGAGTACTTAACGTAAGTCACACCTAATTAGAATTAATTCACACTAAAAGGAATGATCTGTTGCAAATAAGTTTCAAATGGAGTAGCTAACCTTTTATTTCCTTATTAAACCAATAATATGGAGTAGTACTAAAATGAAAAATATCACTAAAGTGATATTTTGTTATATTTATTTGTCCTTCCTTAGAATTATATGCTTATGCTTTTTCAACTTTATTACCTTCAGAAAGAGCAAAAGTAATTAACATTTTAGTAAAAACTTTTCTATATTTTATCAAATATTTTCTTCAGAATATTGCATTCTTGAAATAATAAGTTCCACAAGCTAGTAAATTTATGTGAGCTATACTTTTGGAATAAATCAATAACATGAGTATAAATATCTATATACATTTAAGCATTTTTGTATTTGTTTTTCTTAAATTATCACTTGCATTAGATCTCTATATATTTGTCTCTCTATATATATATTTGTCTCTCTCTCATATATACGTATATATTCATTTCTTAAGCTGACATTAATGTCAATATACGTATGTGACCCATTAAAATGCAATATTGATCTATTTGTTTTTACATCTCTATATCTTCATCCTCTTTGGAAGACACAGACACTTCACCTTGGGAAATGTGGGTATTTGTCCAATAGTACAACAGACATTTTTTAGTGTTTTTATACCGACTTTGTGTGTTGAGTGAAAACACAAGATGAAAACATATAGTTTGCTTTTAGAAACAGGCTAACCAACTAGGAACCCAAATAAAAATAATAGTTTACCCATAAGTCAACCAGTTTTGTTTTTTTTTTCTTTTTTTTTTAGTTTTGGTTTTTTTGATAAGGATGTTCAGAGGATGCTAAAGGAATCAAGTCACTATGTTTATTTATGAAAGTTTAAAAAAAGTTCTTTCCAAAGTGCCAAAGCTTTGCACTAAGATTGGAGAAATTTTATGAAATTTTGCAAATGAGAAATCAGTGTTGCAAAGGTGTGATGGATGAAGATCTATTTATTCAGTCTTCAAATAAACATTGACCATCTACCATATCACCAGAGGTGGGGACTTCTATTTTGAAAAAAAAAAAGAAAGAAAAAGCAAGAGATGCAGATTTCTCATACGCAGCTCCTGGGGAAAATTATAGTGAATATGCCGAGCTAATTTACTAGCTCTCCCTTCTCTCCTTTCCACACACAAGTGGGCTGCAGGCACAGACACCTGAATGTGTGTATGCACATCTCACATCACAAGCTTATTTCCGTATTTTCAATTGGAAACTTTGTTTTACTTTTGTAAAATAATCAAATACACAGATGCAAGTTAGCTAACAAATTTCTGTATAGGATAGTTAATTTTATATCCAGTTACATAATTCAAAGCAATGTCGGGAGTCATCACTCCCTGAATTCCAGGATCTCCAGCTGATACCAGTTTCTCAATCTCTGATGTACTTCCTTCTGATTCTTATCTTTCAAGCTAAACAAATTAATTATACAATGATAAAGGGAAATAAAACAATAGTAAAAAAGAAGTTAATTCTTAATAAGGTAAAAAAATAATGACAAGCATCAAATAATAGACACCAAATCAATCTATAGTAATGTAATAAATGGGACAAAAACACAGATACTTTATTGGTGGTGGAGTACAATTTTTACTGTAAATCTGATGGATCCGATTATGATTGGGAGACTTTTTTTTTTTTTTAACTCATGGCTCCCCAAGGTGGGCTGCCGTCTATGAGGTCGCACAGAGTCAGACACGACTGAAGCAACTTAGCAGCAGCAGCAGCAGTTCCAAGGTGATACTTGAGATTAGGGACCATGGGAGAATGTTGTACTAGTTTTAACAGTCCATTATAGATCTATCTGCTTTACAACATCTCAGAAATTACCTTAGCAATAACAATTACGAGCAATTTGGGATATTTGGGGAAATACAGTTATACTTAGCTTCTCTTTCAACTATGAGGTCTCTTAGCTAGTGCCGATTTCAGTATCTTGTTTATTAGGAAGATTTTTGTTTTCTTTGAATATAAGGAGATGGATGTTAGAGATAACTCCTCATTATCTTCAGCCCTGAAAGAATTACCACAGTTATACCAGCCCTCATTTTATGTGCCTCTGTTTTACACCTTTATGGATATCTAATATGATCCTCAGGTCATGTCTTATTCGATTTTTCTTTATGATGAGTGACAACAGAAGCAAGATGCCAAACTAAAGCCCACATGAGGAGCCTGGATGGGACACTAAAGGATTCCTCTTCTCTGGTTATTTTAGGATCTACACATTAAAAGTTTGTTTAATAACTTTTGCAAAAGAGAGAAAATTTCCTTTTGTGAACTGGTGCAGTATGTGTTTTCTCATTAGACTAGTATCATAGGTTAAATTCAGAAAATTCCTCTCCTAACAAAGATACAAGCCTTTTCACTCCAAGAGGCCAAGATGGACAAATATCTCTTTTATTTCAGTATTACATCTTAATGGCTATAAGAAGTAACCAACATCCTCCTGTGTATATGACATGTTTCTCTGTAATAGCATGGTCGAACTCCTAAGACAATAGGTAATAATAAAAAGTGAGCTTTACTGTGACACAACAAGTGAGACTCAGTTGACCTGGAATGGAAAGATCCTTGACAATTCCAATCCCACCTTTAGTCAGGCAGTATCACATCTTAGTTTTATTTTTCATGATACTGCACTCCAGACACAAGCATCTGTATTAAGACTTTCCCCAAACTTTGGATATGGAACTTAATCAAATAATATTAATACAAAAGTCCAGGCATTTATTGTTCATATAATGATTCTGCCCTGCACATCTAAGACAAGCACACTATCACTATCTTCTGAATGATTTGAATCCAAGTCTCAAGTACTATCTTCTCTGCTGTTGGGTGCTTTTTAGCATTATTATTATTAATACTTTTTTTTTTTTCAAATCAAGAGAAATTATGAAAATATATGTAACTGCTGGATACTTCAAGTTTACATGCAACATATCTTCTTTGATACAAGATAAAGATAATGAAGAAGTTTTTTAAAAAGAAAATAATTTTCAATTCTAAAATGGAAAATTTAAGGGAACTTTTTAGATTGTTAGGACTTGAGTCATGGACTTCCTGGTGGACCAATGGTTAAGACATCACCTTCCAAGGCTGGGGGTGCAGATTCAATCCCTGATCATGGAGCTAAGGTCCCATATATGTGTGTTAGTTGCTCAATCATGTCTGACTCTGCAAAACCATGGAGAGGAGCCCGCTTCTCTGCCCATGGAATTCTCTAGACAAGAATACTGGAGTGGATTTCATTCCCAATGTGGGATCCCATGGATCCCACATGCCTATGACCAAAAATCTGAAAACATAAAACAGAAGCAATAATGTGTCATATGCACATTTTAACAATATCAGTTTTTCCCATACTTGAACCTGGGATATTTTTACATTTACTTAGTTTTAACTTATTTCATAATATTTTATAATTTTCAGTGTACAGATCTTTCACTTCCTTGGTTAAAATTATTTCTAAAGTTTTTGTGTGTGTGTGTGTGTTTGATAATGGGATCCTTTCATTTTCTCTTTCTGATAATGTGTTGTTCTTGTTAGTTTATGGAAATGCAAATAATTTTGTATATTGGTATTGTATCCTGCAACTTTACTGAATTTTTGTATTAGTTCTAACAGTTTCTGAATGAAACATTTATGGTTTTTCTCTAAATTATACATGTCATCTATAAATCAAGGGGATTTTTCCTATTCTTTTCTGGTTCAGGCATCTTCTATTTCTTTTTTCTACTAATTTATCTGGTTAAGACTTCCAATACTTTGTTGAACAAAAGTGCACTTCCACTGCAGAGGTATGGGTTCAATCCCTGGTCAGGGAACTAGGATGCCACATGCTGCATTGTGTAGAAAACAAAATAATAGATTAAAAAATATATATACATATATAATGGCAAATTTTTAATTAGAAAACTCTCTTGCTTGTTGGGTAGAACATATACTGAATTCTGGAAGTCCAGTTTATAGGATAATGTTTTATAGGGAGAAATTTCACAAAAAAGAAGGAAAAAAAGAGAGAGAGAGAGGGATAAACATTAGAGAGGTAAATTAAGTAAAGAGAAAATAATTTATATTGATTTAGCACTACAGAGTGGAAGTAACATTGAAAGATGAAGTTGGACATGAGACTACATGGTAATAATTCCTTTTAATGCTGGGAAGTTACATTGTTTTTATGTAGGAAGTGAAAATTTTTGCTTAGAACAATTATGTTTGAATTAGTGCTCATTAAATGATTAAATAATTGGTTCAATGTTTTAGCTACATATTACTGTTTGTCAGTTTTCATGACAGGGATTGGACCACAAGAGCTCAAATTAAAGAACACTTTGGAAGAGAAGAAAATTAAAGCATAGAAAACCATTAGAAGGTCATTGCTGATATCTTGATGAGGAAAATATATTCAGAAAGTATGGAAGATGGCTGGATATAATTTAGGTATACCTCTTTGGAAGGCATATACAGGCAGAATTTGGTTGATTGACAGTTGGTGTAAGAATAGGATGGACCAAAGATAACTCTTAGATTTCTGACTGAGGCAGTTGCGTGGGTGATAGTACCACTCACTAAGATACTTCATGCAGAAAAATCAGTTGGGAATAAAGATTCTGATTTATTTGACATATTTGGATTAATTTGTGGGACAGAATAATATAATTGATAGTGTGTTATACCTTAAATTTACACAAGTTCTTCAATCAAGTCAATCAGTAAAAAATGAAAATATCATCTCTAATGGAAGTTGTATTTAAATAGAAGAATTGGAGCTTCAGCTTCAACACTAGTCCTTCCAATGAATATTCAGTGTTGATTTCCTTTAGGATTGATTGGTTTGATCTCCTTGCAGTCCAAGGGACTCTCAAGAATCTTCTCCAGCATCACAGTTAAAAAGCATGAGTTCTTCAGTGTTCAGCCTTCTTTATGGTCCAGTTTTCACATCGCACATGACTACTGAAAAAAATCATAGCTCTGACTATATGGACCTTTGTCTTTGCTTTTTAATAAGTTGTTTAGATTTGTCATAGCTTTCCTTCCAAGGAAGAAGCATCTTTGAATTTCATGGCTGTAGTTACCATCTACAGTGATTTTTGCGCCCAAGTAAATAAAGTCTGATACTCTTTCCATTTTTTCCCTATCTATTTGCCTTGAAGTGATGGAACCAGATGCCATGATCTTAGTTTCTTGAATGTTAGGTTTTAAGGTGTGGCCATCTATAAAATATCAAAGTAGAATGGACAGAGGAAACTGGCAGGCTAAAGTCCATGAGGTCACCAAGAGTTGGACATGACTGAGCATACACATACACACACACACAAACACAGTGACATGTTTGACACTATACTAATATGTTTGCCTTTGCTAAAATCACCATATGGAAGTACTTTTCAATTATATAAATCTGTTAAGCCATTATATCCCTTCAGTATCTGTAAGCACGTTCTTTGTTCAATCTACCACCCATTTGGCTACTTGAATACTTTAATACCAAATTATCCTGACACCTAATTGGTTAATTATTGTTAAATCCATGAAAAACACCACATTAGACAGATTTTTAATATAAATCCATGATCGTGAAACTTAAATTGGATCTCAGAAATATTCATCCAATTAAATACTGCTCCTGTTTTTCACATCTGAACAAGACAATTTTACACTTCCCCATTTTTCTTAAGGTCTTCCCGGGTGGCACTAGTGGTAAAGAAACCACATGCCAATGCAGAAGACATTATAAATGCGAATTTAACTCCTGGTGGGGAAAGCACCTGGAGGAGGTCATTGCAACCCACTCGGATATTCTTGCTGGAGAATACCTTGGACAGAAGAGGCTGGCAGGCTATAGTCCCTAGGGTCACAGAGAGTTGAACATGACTAAAGGGACTTAGCATGCATATTTTTTCTTAAACCTCTAAAATTGTAATTCAGAGATATTTCTTAGCTTTTGAAATTAATTAAAAAGTTAAAATTAACATTCTCATCTTATTTTCAAGCAAGCTAAAGAACCCACTGATTGACTGCACTTCTATTTTTTTTTTTCTTTTTTTTTTTTCCTTTCCTATGTCTAGAGGGCCCTATTTCCCTCCTAGACAAAAGAAAGATGAGAGACTATATAACAGTTATGCTTAGGGACTTATGCTCTGCCTTCTGAAGGACTTGAATTTGTTTGTCAGTGATTTCTATCATATGTTCTCTTCTTCTATTGTATTATCCACATGAATACAATGGTATGGGTGGAACAAAATTAACTTTTCTTAAATCATAACTCCACATCTCTAAATAGCTGTATTTTTTTATTATCTCTCTTTTAATAATTTGCTGAGTGTTACTTTTTGCCAACTCCAAATCATCTTATAAAACAATATAGCCTGCCTTTGTACCCACTAATCCATTAAACCTCCTTTTATCAATGTCACCAACAATCTCCAGATTTTAAAATCAATGGACTCTCTCTGTCATCTCATCTTCATTCTGTCAGTGTTTTTGAATGTGGTTTATCATACCACATCTTTTATGAGCCATCTTCATTTCTTGTGGCTATTCTAACAATACTTTATCATGTGTGGTTTGTTATTTTGCTTTCCATAAATGAATAGTCCATAAAAAGCCTTCTTGGGACACTTTGGCTGTTCCTTCTTCATTATCTATTCTCTAAAGGCTGCAATTTCTCAAGGCTCAGTATTCTAAGTTTATATTTTCTCTCTCATACTTTCTAAGCATGTAAATGCCACCAGTAATCTAATACTTAAGCTATAAAAAGAAATCACATAATATCTGCATATTATTACAGTCCCCTACATATGAATGATCCCCTGGTGGCACTAGTTTAAGAGTTGCAGGGTCAGGGAGATTCCCTGGAGAAGGACATGACAACCCAATCTAGTATTCTTGCCTGGAGAATTTTCATGGACAGAGGAGCCTGGGGAGCTGCAGTCCAAAGGGTTGCAAAGAATCAGACATGACTGAAGCGACTTAACACATACATATATGCACATATGCACACACATAGAAATTAATTTCTTTCCAAGAGGTTGTTCATAAGTCCAACTTGTTTGTTAAGTCCTACAAAGTTAGCCTAGGTAACCAGTTAACACAATCAGCTATATAGTACTGTATCTTAATCACTTATCATACTTTTCACACACAAAAAATACATAAAAAGCAAGCAAACACAAAAAAATAAACATTTTTAATCTTACAGTAACATGAAAATGTACAGTAGCACAGTACTGTAGCTGACATACAAGGCCTGAAACCTAGTGAACGGGCAAGAATGGTTATTGATGGGTGGAGGGAAAGGAGGCCGGAGATGCTAGAGCTGAAGGACTGTCAGCAGTGGGAGTCAGAAGGCAAACTGCAATTTTACTCCTGCCTGACACTGATGGCACAGGTTCTGGTTTCCTGCTGGATTCAATTCTACCTACTCTCTTGAAATAACGATTCAATGATGTCTGGGTAGTAGCTTCCCCACCCCACCCCGCCCCCCATCATAACTGACACTAGCACCAGATTGAATTCTGAATTCCTGCACAATTCTACATACAGGTCCTCTGCTTCCTCAAATAAAGAAAATCCTTTTGGCCTTCCCTGCATCGTGAATCACTTCAGTTTTTTCAGTAACTTCTTCTTGTCTCTCTTTTCTCTGGGTCTTCAATTTTTGGTGTTTCCTAGCAGTACTAGTATCAACCAAGGTTCTTAGCCTTCTCTAAGCAACAGAAATTGAGTAGAGGCCAGATAGAAAATTCAGGAAAGGATTTTTTGGGTCTCCTGCTCCAGCAGCAGGAGGGAGCAAAAACAACTATCAGGTTCACTAGGGGTGCAACCAGGGGTTGGGCTGGAGGGGTGGTTTGCCCACTCTTTAGTGGTGCTGAGTGCAGGGGGCCATGTGCAGCACCCTGCTTTTGCTTCCAACACTCAGTTTTAATTTTCACCCTGGATCTTCAGAAACAACATTTTTTTTCTTTCATATCTTTTGGTCAAGAACTTGTCCCAGCTACACATGTATACCACTATTTTTAGTAGCATATAGTTTATTTGTATTTTGTAGTTCAAGAAGTGTGTCCAGGTGCAAACATTCCAGTCCTGCAGCAAAAGTTTCCAGGTTCCAGGCTTGTCTCAGTACCAGCTGCATCACTGCTGTTTTTATGCTTGCTTCTGGACATCCAGGGCTTGAAATAAAGATACTGTACCACAGTACTATACTGTACAGTAAGGTAACATATAAGCACAGTCACTTGCAGAAGATGCACATGCATGACAATGTACATGACATGTGAACTAACTTACATAATTGACATCTGAACTCATATTCACATTCTTGAAAGGTTGCGATTTGAAGCTCCTATGTAGAGGTTTTATTGTTCAAAGAATGATTCACATGCACTAAAATAAAGTAAAAATGGGATTTAAAAAAATGGTTAAACTTCCCTCATAAAATTGTAAGGTAAAATTACTCCTAATAGCAATCTGTATATTAGTGTTGGTGTTTGCCTTGAAAATCTAATATAACTGCCTGTGCAAGCCATCAATGGTGAAAATTAGAAGTAATTTAACACTAATTATATTAAATTACTCATCTTAGTATTAGAATGCATCATTTAGAATCCACAGCATTATCTTAACCAGTTATAAAAACATAGTTAATTGCCATTCTGAATAAAGCAATGTAAGTATAACCTTCATTTCAAAAAATCAAGATATGTGTTCATTTTATGAACTAAATATCTATCCCCTTTCCATGTAATATTAGAAATATTCTGAAATATTAGATTTACAGCTTACCAATGCCTCTCAACTAAAAATGTTGTCATAGATAATGAGGGAAAACACTAAATGCATAAACAGTTTGACTTTATTATTTCTGTTATATGTATTTCTCCTTACATGTAAGAATACTAAATATTTTAAGTAATAACTTCTGAAGGGAAAAGTGGAAATTCAATAAATTCTCATTTTCTTTGATTTGGAAATGTGTAGAAAGTTTGTCACAAATGAAATCTTTTCTAATCATTTTTAAATTAGTAGCATCTAGGGGAAAATTATTTTAATTGAAATCCATGCTATTATCAAAGATGGTTATGAAATGATTTAAGAGTTAATCATTTGTACTCTGAATGTTTCTGAACATTTAAATAGAGTTAGAATGAAGAATGGCAGAGCAGTCATAAATGTCTACAATTTTAGTGCAAGAGGTTGCAAACGATAGTTAATAAATATCTTGAATATATACCACACATGTTTCTCAATGCTTCTATGCCAGTAATCATGTAATCCTTTCAGATCGATTCCCCAGACTCTTATCTATGCTGGAATCTAAACTTCTAGGATTATACTGATTGACTTAATTATATTTTATTTCCAGTTGGATTCAGTCAATGGAGAGGTATGCAAAAATATGAAAAAGAGTGAAGAAAGTAAGGAGAAAATATTTCAGTTGCCTCACTCTAGTAAGATCACTCTGGAGTGGGTGGATCCTCTACTTCATAGATTCCCATTTGGCTGCCTGTCTGAATAACTGTAAAATTTGTACTTGCTGAAGTAAACCTGGTCCTTTCATATGTGGAGTGGCAGCATCACTGCTATTGCTGGTCCTAGGATACTGAAATATCCCTCATGAGTTTCTTTCTTCCTTTTCATACATTTAAATAACTCCTCTATCATATTAATTTTCTCTCATTCTAACTCGAATGTATACATTTTCCCCTAATTGACAAGTGAAAGTGAAAGTTGCTTAGTCATGTCTGATTCTTTGCAACCCCATGAATTTTAGCCTGCCAGGCTCCTCTGTCCATGGAACTCTCCAGGCCAGAATCCTGGAGTGGGTAGTTGTTCCCTTCTTCAGAAGATCTTCCCAACCCAGGAATTAAACCTGAGTCTCCTGCTTTGCAGGCAGATTCTTTACCATCTTAGCCACAAGGGAAGTCCAGAGCCATACATAAATTCATATTCCAAGTTCTCAATAATCATTTGTCGGGAACACTTTAGTCTCCATTTTGCACATGAGAGAATTGAAGCCAAGTGTTTAGATCACAATTGTTATGTGATAGAATTAAGATTTGAATCAATTAATCTGCTTCAGTTTAACTAATATCCATACATAACTGACATATACATAAACAAATACTGAAGTATCTGTTATGTTAAGAGTATACTACAAAAATAGCATAAGAGTAAACTGACCGTTTGCTTAAACTGACCGTTTGAGTAAACTTAAATTAGACCGTTCTAATTCTTGTAATAATATTACTAAGAAAATTGTTTTAAGTGAGGACATGACATTATAGAAATGACCAAACTTGGTCAAGAGCACATAATCATTTCAAGTTTTCTAGAAATGCTTAAAACAAACTGATATGAACCATGGTTAAGGGAAAGATTACATTAGTCCTGTATTAATCACAGCAGATATTAAAGGAAAGAATTTGAGTGTTGCAGGGAGAAGTGTTGGATGTCTTACCAGAAGTGAACAGACTGCTAGCAAGTCTTGAGGATCAGAAAGCTTTTCTTACTGTGGACACATGGGAGTCTAGATTCCCGCTTATGACAGTCTTCAGGCAGATAAACTTTTCCAAGAATCTGGGATCCCTTTGGATTTCTAAGTAATTAAACATAATTTTCTGTGCTGTGCTTACTCAGTCCTGTATAACTCTTTGCAACCCCATAGACTGTACCTCACCAGCTTCCTCTGCCCATGGGATTCTCCAAGAAAGAATACTGGGGTGAATTGTCATGCCCTCCTTCAGGGATCTTCCCAACCTGGGAACTGAATCCAGGTCTCCCTCATTGCAAGTGGATTCTTTACCATCTGAGCCACCAATTAAATATATTGCTAGTGGGAAAAAAGGATAAATTTACTTAGATACCACACATAAGTGTTGTATTGAAGTTTTGCAGTCTTGAAAAAATCTAAGTTCTCATAAATAGTAGTAAAGAAGAAAATCAAACTAATAATTTCATTGTAGCTCTTCTGTCCTTATTTGTAGCTAGAGGTCTTGATGGAATCATTGCTTCTTGAGCAGACTTGCCTTTCCCTGGTGACTGACCCTCCTACCATCACTATGGTTCTCACTTTAAGGGCATAATACTGTCCCTAATTTCTATAATTGCATTCCTTACTATGAGACTTAGTGAACGTTCACTGAAAATGTCAAGGAATTATAATACAGATGATAATTTAGAAACTTTGAGTTATATAAAATTCCAACTTCTTCAAAATTACTCATTCCTGTACATTTGTATTAAATATACAACCCCATGTCAGGGGCGGGGGAGTTGTTTTCTGGTCCCAGGACAGGATTGAACTCTTGATTAAAACATTTCCTGTCATAGAAATGAATCATTAATTACAAAATGTATTTTCCTTTTATTACTGTATGCCCTTTTCCTAGATACCATAAACCATGCCCAGAGAAAATATATTGTCTCTAGTCTAGACATTCAAGATCCCTTTAGTGAATTTCATGTTTCTATGTATTAATGAAAGTTTGATTTGATGCTTTCACTTGAGGGCACAAATTAGCCTCACATCAAAATATTCAACTACATTGTCTCCTAATCTTTTAAAACATAGTCCTCTTCTAGGATAACAAGTAAAGTCTGTCCAAGAAGCAATGGGGTTAGCAGGAGTACCAGCCACAAGTAGGCACAGAAGTGATAAAATGAAGTAGCTTTCTTTCTTTCTTTCTCTCTTTTTCTCATGGTACCAACATCCTTCCTATTACAAAGGGCAATGACATAAGAGTTATCCTTGACATCATAGCTTCCCATAGTGATGCTGTCCCCAAATTCGAACCACCTTCTATATAACTTTTGACTCCATCAAATTCTTCTTATTCCTTGATGTTACTCTAGTCGAAACTATCTTCATCCATTCAGTTCAGTTCAGTTCATTCGCTCAGTTGTGTCTGACTTTTTGCAAACCCATGAACTGCTCTCCAGTCTTTCCTGTCCATCACCAACTCCCGGAGCTTACTCAAACTCATGTCCATCTAGTTGGTGATGCCATCCAACCATCTCATCTTCTGGCATCCTTTTCTCCTCCTGCCTTCAATCTGTCCCAGTATCAGGGTCTTTTCCAGTGAGTTAGTTCTTTGCATCAGGTGGCCAAATTATTAGGAGTTTCAGTTCAGCATCAGTCCTTCTAATGAAGAGTCAGGACTGATTTTCTTTAGAATGAACTGGTTGGACCTCTCTGCAGTCCAAGGGACTCTCAAGAGTCTTCTCCAACACCACAGTTCAAAAGCATCAATTCTTTGGCACTCAGCTTTCTTTATAGTCCAATTCTCACATCCACACATGACCACTGGAAAAACCAAAGCTTTGACTAGACTTCATCCCTTACACTACTGCAATTGCCTGTTAAACAGTTTTGCTTTATCTTCTCTGTACACCTTCTACATTGTAGTCACTTATATAACTAATCAATATTTCAAAACCACAGGTTATAATCTCCCAGATTAAAATAAATCAAGAAAAACATGAAGATCTGAACCTGTACAACCCAATCTCCTTCTCTTCCATTTATCCAGCACTATATATCTTCATTCTCCAGACACTTTAATTGCCTTCCAACTGTAAAACTACTCTAACTCTTCCCACACTCTCTCTAGACTTTTGTTACTTTACCTGCAGGAAATTGCTCGTGTGAAACTGGGTTAGTCATCCTCCACTGTCACAAAATATGTGTGCTAAGTCACTTCAGCTGTGTCTGATTCTTTGCAAACCCATGGACTGCATAACCAGCCAGGCTCCTCTGTTCATGGGATTCTCCAGGCAAGAATACAGGAGTAGGTTGCCATTTCCTTCTTCAGGGGATCTTCCTGACCCAGGGATAGAACTCATATCTCTTATATATCCTGCAATGCAGGCAGTTTCTTTCCCACTAGGACCACCTGGGAAGTATCCTGTCACATTTTAGGCCAGTGATTATCATTGATAGCTTTCCTTATCTCTCTGATTAGGAAATGCACATATCCACTAAATCACTTATACCATTTTAAATTTTATGTTTATTTGAGTTATTATTTTCTGACTCCCTATTCTAAGCATCACTTAAGCACAGAGTTAAAGGGATTCATGATATTGTTTGTTTGTTCAAGTAAGCTCTTCAGTTTAAACCATAGTCTTTCCATATATTTACTGAATAAATTAAGTAATAAATAGATGCATAGCAATGCAAAAGTGTCTGTCCTCCTAGGAACATTATCTCACTAAAAATTGTATAATCTGACCATTCATATACTAAAATAACATTTATCTATTTTGTCAAACTGTATTTTTCCACTTTCAATATCATTAATTTTTATTTTGTTATAGCATATGCTATCATTAGTATTAATGCTATTAGCATTATTTCTATTCTTCAAAAACTGGTTTATAAGTTATTTTTCTAAAAATGTTTGCAAAATGGTGATCAATAACTAAACTCCGTTAATTGTTGTTCATTAGTTTATATTCTATTCAATAATAATGTATTTTCATTATTTCCTCATGTTACAGAAGATATTATCCTATTATTATAATGTATTCAGTGCTCTTTAGTAGAGGCAGAACTGAAATAAATATCAGAGATCTGCATGCTTATTTATGTGGATTTATATTTGAATAACGGAGAAGGCAATGGCACCCCGCTCCAGGTACTCTTGCCTGGAAAATCCCATGGACGGAGGAGCCTGGTAGACTGCAGTCCATAGGGTCACGAAGAGTCAGACATGACTGAGAGATTTCTCTTTCACTTTTCACTTTTATGCATTGGAGAAGAAAATGGCAACCCACTCCAGTGTTCTTGCTTGGAGAAACCCACAGATGGAGTCGCACAGAGTTGGACACGACTGAAGTGACTTAGCAGCAGCATATTTGAATAAAGATTATGTCATTTCATACTTCAAATATTTTAGCTTAATATTTTAAACTAAAATATTAACAATAACTAACTTATAGTCCCAGATTTCTAATGGCTGAATAAATCTGCAAATACTGTAAAAAAAATCTTACAAATTTGTTTGGATTGTAAAATATATCCGTTGTTTCTTGTTTCATACTTATGTGAACATAAAACTTTTTATTCAAATTGGAGTATGTAAAAATTAGATATTCAGTTCAGCTGACTTGACTTGGTCCTATTATAAAAAATTAAATGTGTTTCTGAATTCTTTTGGTCTTTGCTTGACTGAGAAGTTCTTTATCTCTTTCAGTTCTGCTCAGTAGAGTATTCTATGTTGCAGGTTTTCCCCTCTCAGCATTTTAAGCATATCATGTCATTTTCTTCTGGTCTACAAAGTTTCTGCAGAAAAAACAGCTCATAGCCTTATTAGGGTTCCCTTCTATATGAACTCTTTTTTTTTTCCTCTTGATTGCTTCAGAATTCTCTCCTTAACTTTTGATTTTGATATGCCTGGGGTAGGTGTGTTTGGGATCATCTTATTTGAGACCCTGAGCTTCCTATATCTGAATACTTAATTACTTTTCCAAGCTTGAGAAGTTTGCAGCCATAATTTCATTAAATACATTTTAACTCCCTTCACTCTCTTCTCCTTCTGGGACCCTATAATGTGAATGTTGTACTTGATATTATTACAAAGAATACTCAGAATGCTTTCATTTCTTTAAAATTAATTTGTTACCCAGGCTCACAGATATAGAGAACAAACTAAGGGTTATCAGTGGAGAGAATGAAGGTGGGAATGATGAGGTTTAAATGTGAGATTAAGGGTTATAAGCTTCTATGTATGAAATAAATAACAAAAATATATGTATAGCACAAGGAAAGATAGACATTATCTTGTAACAACTTGAAATGGAATATAATCTTTTAAAATGTTGTATCATACCTGACACTAATATAATACTGTAAATAGACTATACTTCAATTAAAACAGATTGTTCATGAACACATCCTCAAAGTAATTGAGACAAAATATGTAAAGAAAAAGGACATTATATTTAGAATATTTCAATTTGCCACAGTTATTTGAGCCAAAACTAAGTCCATTTAAATTCCTATGCATATAAATATGTTATTTCCCTGAAAATATAAAAATATGATCATTTTACCTAAAACAAGCTAGTTTCCATATGATAAAATCTTTTAAAAGATCTACACTGTTAGAAACTTTTTGACTCTATAATAAAATACAATAAAATAAAATACCTTACTCAGTTCAGTTCAGTTCAGTCGCTCAGTCGTGTCTGACTCTTTGCAACCGCATGAACTGTAGCACGCCAGGCCTCCCTATCCATCACCAACTGCTGGAGTCTACCCAAATCCATGTCCATTGAGCCGGTGATGCCATCCAACCATATCATCCTCTGTCATCCCCTTCTCCTCCTGCCCTCAATCTTTCCCAGCATCAGGGTCTTCTCAAATGAGTCAGCTCTTTGAATCATGTGGTGAAAGTATTGGAGTTTCAGCTTCAACACTTATTAAAAAGTTTTTAAAATTTAAAACTAAGCATGTAATAATTAGTGTTCTTAATATAAGTGACATGATGTCAGCTAAAATCAATTTTTCTTTAAATTCAGTTTGATACACTTTTCTGTAGAATTTTAAGTTCTGTTCATATATGGAAGGGATCTTTCAACACTACTGCTCAATATTTTCTCTCTCATAACAGGATAAGTTGGTTTGTAGAGAATCACTTCTGATACTAGACTCAGTTCAGTTAGTCAGTTCAGTTGCTCAGTCGTGTCCGACTCTTTGCGACCCCATGAACCACATCACGCCAGGCCTCCCTGTCCATCACCAACCCCCGGAGTCCACCCAAACCCATGGCCATTGAGTCGATGATTCCATCCAGCCATCTCATCCTCTGTCATCCCCTTCTCCTCCTGCCCTCAACCTTTCCTAGCATCAGGGTCTTTTTCAAATGAGTCAGCTCTTCGCATCAGGTGGCCAAAGTACTGGAGTTTCAGCTTCAACATCAGTCCTTCCAATGAGCACATAGGACTTTCCACATATCTGAGTTAAGCTGTGTTGAAAGCATCCATCTACCTTTACAACTGGACATCAGTTGGAGGATACTGCAGCAGAGTATCATGTATATACACTGCTTGTCTCTTTAACAAAAGCTTATCTGATTTTCAATTTTTTAAACATTTGAAGGTGGAAATATTAAAAAAAAAGTAAATAATATTAAAACAAGTAACATTATCCTAACTATGCTCTGATTGATTCTACTTAATTCCAGAAACTAAAAATAAATACAAACATATTATTTTTATATTGCTGTTATAACAAATAAGCACAAAACAACCTGAATTTATTATCTTGTGGGTCTCAAGGTAAGATGCTTGAAATGAGGTCACTGGACTAAAATCAAGATATTGGCAGGATTGAGTTTCTTGTGGAATCTCTAGTGGAAAAATTATTTACTTGCCTTTTCCAGCATTCAAAGACTATGCACATTTCTTGGCTCATGATCCTCTATCATTCCAACCTCTTTCCATTTTGACATCTCATTCGCTGATTGTAACCTTCTTGCTTCTTCTTATAAGCACAGTTGTGGCTATATTTAGGCCTACCTGAATAACCAGATAATTTCTTAATCTCAAAATAATGAACTTAATCACATCAGCAAAATTCCTTATTGCATGTAAGGTAAGATATTCAAATGTTCTGGAAATTAAGATGTGGACCTATTTGAAACACCAGTATTAGATATATTAAACAGAGTGAAGACTCTGATAAGTCTCACAGTAAAGAAACCACTATATTTTTTCAGCCACTATCAAACAGAAATTTTATCTCCTGATTAAAATTATGTTTTCAAAGAAATTGTTTTCTGGAATATTTTATGAAATAAATTTTTAAAAGAATCAATATGTTTAAAGTAACTTAAAAAAGTAAAAATAGCTAAAAGTACATGAAATGATGCACAGTAAAAACTTAAATTATGTGTTACGTGAGTGTAATTTATAATTAATGAATAGACAGTTAAACAGAATCACTGAAACACTGGTGATACAAAAATAAGTAATATAACTTCAAAGACAGGCTAAACAAAGACAAAGTAATAAAAATGACAAGGTAGGTACAAAGTATGTATGACTTTGAGACAAGTGAAGCTGTTGAAGGGGGTCAGCAAGTGACTCTATCAGGCAAAATTTCATGTGGGAAATCCTACTGACTTTGGTTACAAATAAATCAACACAAACTTTCTTCCCCCCCCCCCCCCATTTATTTTCGTTAGTTGGAGACTAGTTACTTTAAAATATTGTAGGGGGTTTGCCATACATTGACATGAATCAGCCATGGATTTACATGTGTTCCCCAACCCAATTCCCCCTCCCGCTTCCCTCCCCATCCCATCCCTCTGGGTCTTCCCAGTGCACCAGCCCTGAGCACTTGTCTCATGCATCCAACCTGAGCTGGCAATCTGTTTCACACTTGATAATATACTCGTTTCAATGCTATTCTCTCAGAATATCCCACTCTCACCTTCTCCCACAGAGTCTAAAAGTCTGTTCTATACATCTGTGTCTCTTTTTTTGTTTTGTATATAGGGTTATCATTACCATCTTTTTAAATTCCATATATATGTGTTAGTATACTGTATTGATGTTTATCTTTCTGGCTTACTTCACTCTGTATAATGGGCTCCAGTTTCATCCATCTCATTAGAATTGATTCAAATGCATTCTTTTTAATGCTTGAGTAATATTCCATGGTGTATATGTACCATAGCTTCCTTACCCATTTGTCTGCTGATGGGCATCTAGCTTGCTTCCATGTCCTGGCTATTATAAACAGTGCTGCGATGAACATTGGGGTGCACGTGTCTCTTTCAGAGATGCTCAGCATCACTCATTACCAGAGAAACGCAAATCAAAACCACAATGAGGTACCATTGCACGCCACTCAGGATGGCTGCTATCCAAAAGTCTACAAGCAATAAATGCTGCAGAGGGTTTGGAGAAAAGGGAACCCTCTTACACTGTTAGTGGGAATGCAAACTAGTACAGCCACTTGGAGAACAGTGTGGAGATTCCTTAAAAAAACTGGAAATAGAACTGCCATATGAGCCAGCAATTCCACTCTTGGGCATAAACACAAATTTTCTAATGTAAACTTAGGAAAATACTTTGAGTAATTTGGGAGAAGGTAATTAAATTCAAGTCACTAAATATTATATGTATATATACACACCTCCCTCTTGGCTTAGCTGGTAAAGAATCAGCCTGCAATGCAGGAGACCTGGGTTCCATCCCTGGGTTGGGAAGATCACTTGGAGAAGGGAAAGCCTACCCACTTCAATATTCTGGCCTTCCAGAAAACATCTGTTTCTGCTTTATTGACTGTGTGGATCACAATAAACTGTGGAAAATTCTGAAACAGATGGGAATACCAGACCACCTAACCTACCTCTTGAAAAATGTGTGTGCAGGTCAGGAAGCAATGGTTAGAACTGAACATGGAAGAACAGACTGATTCCAAATAGGAAAAGGAGTACGTCAAGCCTGTATATTGTCACCCTCCTTATTTAACTAATATACAGAGTACATCATGAGAAATGCTGGGCTGGATGAAGCACAAGCTGGAATCAAGATTGCTGGGAGAAATATCAGCAACCTCAGATATGCAGATGACCTCACCGTTATGGCAGAAAATGGAGAACTAAAGAGCCTCTTGATGAAAGTGAAAGAGGAGAGTGAAAAAGTTGACTTAAAACTCAGCATTAGGAAAACTAAGATCATGGCATCTGGTCCCATCACTTCATGGCAAATAGATGGGGAAACAGTGGAAACAGAAACTTTATTTATTTATTTTTCTTGCTCTCAAAAATCACTTCAGATGGCGACTGCAGCCATGAAATTAAAAGATGCTTACTCCTTGGAAGAAAAGTTATAACCAACCTAGACAGCATATTAAAAAGCAGAGACATTATTTTGCCAACAAAGGTCCATCTAGTCAAAGCTATGGTTTTTACAGTAGTCATGTTTGAATGTGAAAGTTGGACTATAAAGAAAATTCAACATTGAAGAATTGATGTTCTTGAAATGTGTTGTCGACGAAGACTCTTGAGAGTCCGTTGAACTGTAGGGAGATCCAACCAGTCCATCCTAAAGGAAATCAGTCGTGAATATTCACTGGAAAGACTGATGCTGAAACTCCATTGCTTTGGCCACTTGATGCGAAGAACTGACTCCTTGGAAAAGACACTGGTGCTGGGAAAGATTGAAGGTGGCAGGAGAAGGGGACGACAGAGGATGAGATGGTTAGATGGCATCACTGACTCAATGGACATGAGTTTGAGTAAACTGTGGGATTTGGTGATGGACAGGGAAGCCTGGTGTGCTGCAGTCCATGGTGTCACAATGAGTCAGACACTACTGAGTGACTGAACTGAACTGAAATATTATATTTATATAATTAACTATATATATTTATAATTAATTATATTATGTATATAATTATATATATTTATTTTAATATCTATATATTGATAAATATATATTATATATAATTAAAATATTTAATATATATATAAATATATTTTATATATAATATTTATATAATATATATTGTATACATAAAATTATATTTAAAATATATAATTAATTATATATTATATAATTTCTCAGCCTCAGTGGATTTGGTAATGTACCTTTTCTTTTTCTTTTTCTTTTTTTTCCCTCTAGTGAGTGTGCTCAAAAATGTTACTGTTGTTTTTCAGTCTCTGAGTTATGTCTGACTCTTTGTGACTCAAATAGTTGTGCTGAAATAGATGCGCTCAAAATAAATACTCTCAAAATTTATAAGCTGATCTTTAGCTAAATGGCTGTTCTTGAGTGTGGTAGGGAAAACATAAGATGATCCTAGAAAATCTATTAATTTTGGAAATAAGAAAGTGCTATCAATTTATCATATGTTGCACCTTGACTACATACAGCTTTTATTTGTCAATGATACTTGAATAAATTTGGGGGAAAAAATGAAGTGCCAGCAGACACATAAAATGGGGCATGTTACCGCACTCAGGTACCATACTTTAAGAACACTCAAAATTGTCAAGCATGAAAGAATTTGAGCAAGTGATAAATAACAGGCTTGGAGTATAAAGCAAAGCTAAATAAAAGCATCCACACTGATAATGGATAGAGGATTGCATAAATAAACAAGTGAGAGAAATGGGACAAAATTTACTGAAGAAATGTCAATAATATAGGTAACTACTCCTTTCTCTTTAAATGCAGGCTTGACTTGGTGATTGTATTCCAAAGAACTAAGAAATGGAAAAGTAGTAACTATTTAGTCTAGAAACCTAGCAACACTACCTTAACCAAGTGACTTGGATTCATGTTACCAATTATGTTATGTGAGTATCACGTAAATACTAAGAAAATGTGATGAGGACACTGTGCCTCTGTGGTATTATTTCCAAAATCCATCACCTCTATCTAATCATGGATACACAATAAGCAAACTTATGCTGAGGGACATTCTACAAAACACCTGACAATTTCTCCTCAAAATTATCAAGATCATAAGAGACAAGGGACCTACAGATTTTTCATAAACCAGTGGATATGAAGATGACTGAAGTCTCAGTGTACATGGAACTCTGGATGGGATCCTGGAACAGAAAAAGAGCTATTATGAGAAAATCTGGTGAAATCACAATAAAAGTTGAGGGTGTAGCTAGTCAGTAAAGAATCTACCTCCAATGCAGGAGACCCAGGTTTGATTCCTGGATTGGAAAGCTCCCCTGGAGAAGGAAATGGCAACCAGCATTCTTGCCTGGAAAGAGGTACCTGGCAGATTATAGTCCATGGGGTTATAGCCCAAGAGTTGGACACTCCTTAGGAATTAAACCATCAAAAATATATTGAATCATAACAGAAAATTTCTCTTTCTTTTGATAATTGCATCTAGGTTATTATAAAATATTAACTGTATAGGAAACTTGGTAATAGATATAATGGAACTCTTTATACAATCTTCACAGCTTTTTCAAAAATATAAAATTATTCCAAATTAAAATAATCACTTAAAGAAAATCAATGAGCTTAGATCTCTAAGGTACATTGATAATGTTATCCCCTCAAGCATCATTTTAAACAATTTGAACTTTTGTTATCTAAAATTATCAAACAGAGTACTGAGAGAGCTAATTCTTAGGTAGGTTGATAAGGAGTCTGGAGTCTTCAAGGAGGAATGGGTCCAGAGGTTTCAAGAAGGACAAAAAGGGGTGTGGGACTGTCAAGAAGAAGAAAATAACTTTTTTTCCCCCCCTGCATTGCTTTGTCTTAGTCAGTATAACAATGTATTTTGCTCAAAGACATGTTTCTCCTTCTTAACAAGAAACTTCTAAACAGTCTTATTGTCTTAAGGCATATATTGTGGGAGTGGGTCTGGAAGACCTTTCTATTGTTAGTTCTAATCTTGTTAATTTAAGATATATATTGGGGGAGTGGATCTGATAAAAGCATATAAGGACTTGATAAGACTAGCGAGGGGGACACTCTTTGTCCCCCTTTTGATGTCTATGCCAGAAGCTTTCTCTGTCCTTTTTCACTGTAATAAAACTTCTACCACACAAAAGCTCTGAATATTCAAGCCTGGTCCCTGATTCCGAAGCTAAATCTTTTTTCTTTGGAGATCACAAATCCAACATCGTCCACTGTAAGCTATCAGTATCAGTAAGCGTTTTTAAAATGTTTTTTGCATTATTACTAAGTTCTTCTTGTTTGTTTTTCTGGATATGATCTCTCATCTAGTGTTAAACTTTTAGCTTAATTAAAAATCTAGAATATGAAATATATATATATGTGTGTGTGTGTGTGTGTGTGTGTGTGTGTGTATATAACCTAACACTTCATTATCTTTCAGTTAAGTATGTCAATTATTCAGACTTTTCATCAGAAAGATATAACCATACATATTTAACTGCAAATGTTATGTTGGCAATTTGTAGTTATCCAGACAAATCATAAGTTGTTAATTTTGCAATGCAGAATGACAGAAGGCTTTTCTAACACTGATCTTGTGGGAATGAATTTTATATTATTTCCTCTATTTTATTTTACTTTAACTTTTATGATAATGTAAATATGACAAAAATCAAAACTTATTATTTAAACAAAATAAACACTTGCATCACCTTACAAGAAAATAAAATTGGCTGACTATGCAATAAATTATATCACAGGAAATCTAAGTTGCAAGTTTGTAAGTTTACAAAATCACAGTTGTAGGTTTATCTTAAATTTCTTTCTAGTAAGAAAACAATTATTATTCATTTTAGAGTGGTGTATCAATATAAATATTGGCATGCATGCACACTCAGCTACTCCAGTTGTGTCCTACTCTTTGCAACCCTATTGGGCTGTATGTAGCCCTCTAGGCGCCTCTGTCCATGGGATTTTCCAGGCCAGAATACTGCAGTGGATTGCCATGCCCTTCTCCAGGGAATTTCCCCAACCTGGGGATATAATCTACAACTTCTGAATTGAACTGAGACACCTGGGAAGCCCAAATATTGGCATATCCATCCCTGAAACTACATGAAACTATAAAATATTATGAATAAACATTAGAAATTTTGTCAGGTAAGGTAGAAAGATTTTATAAGCTATATGATTAATATCTGATTCCATACTATTCTTTATCTATTCTTGATACCTTTTCAGGATGATTTCAGAAAAGTGATGGTAACTTTCTACAAAGCTATAAAAGCTTTAAATATCAATATTTCAACAATATGTTTTTATATTTTGAGAACTTTTGTTACTTTTTTACAGATACTCTATAAACATGGTGATGTAAAATACTGCTTCTTCCAGTTTGTGAGCATACAGTGAAATTCAATGAAATAGCATTTTGTTTAATATTGAAATATTTAAAAAAACTAGAAAGTATTGATGAATGATATAAATATACATTTACAATATTACTAAAATAATACCTTTTTAGCATAGGGAAGGCAAAATTCTACTTTTATCCTCTTACGGTTTTTCAGCTCAGCCTGAGAATTAAATTGATATAATACAGATTAGCAGGAGAAATGCATGAAATTCATACAAATTTTGCATGACACAGAGCAAAGAGATGAAGAAACAGAGAAAGGGTGAAATCAATAAGCTTTTATAGTAGGTTGAACAAAAAGAGAATTGGTAACTAAAGAGAGAAAAGTAACTAAACTAACTGTGTGGGGAGGCTTAAGGAAGATAAGCATTTTTTTTACAGGTTCTGTTTCTATAGAATTCTTTATATAAAATCTCTCTGCCTTGGCTTCTTGTCCTTGATGATAAGAATGTTACTTTTCTTCTGGTATAGGGAGAACATTTTCCTTTTAAGAAAATGAATGAAGATCAGAGTGTTTTTCTTACATTTTATGTTTTGCAAATGCCTTTAACTCAAAATAATCCTTATTCCAATGTGGCAAATTTTGCAGTGGAATATTCTGTCACCCATTGTTAACAAATACTGAAATATTTCTATGCTTCCTGATTTATAGAATATTACCTTCTTCTTTTTTTTATTTTTAGAAAATCACGAATGTGACATATAGAAAAAAATAAAGTTCATTCTTATCTTTTAAATAATGCTATTTTAAGGCAACTACATTTATAATTATATATTTATTTTTCCAATGTTACGTTACAAGTTCAAGTTAATTAATTTTAGACTATCTAAATTTATTGTTTAAAGCACTTATTCTTGAAGATGTATGGACACTCTTCATTTTGAAATTGTTATTAAAGTTAAATATCTCACTTGTTAAAGTTAAAACTGCAGTTTTTCCTCTTATATTTATTGAAAAGAGTGAAAAAAATCTATGTAAATAAAATCAAATGTATCTTTTATGGAAAAATGAATGAGTAAAGGCTTTATTTTCTGAAAATAGGGCATGGATGGAACTTTGCAGTCACATTTTAAACATTTGTTATAACTTCTTTAGTTTCAAGGTTGTTACACATAGATAAATTTTAACATTACTATAGTAATTATGCAGATCAGTATTTTCGCATTCTACATCATCATTTTTATAATATTTAAATATACCTAGAATTACATATATCTTTTGTGAATGATAATGCCATCACTGTCACATTTTTCTGTAACTGTTTTTGACAAATAAAGGGAATAATTGAACTCAGTCTGCTCTGATAAAAAAAAACGTCTATGATAAACTTTTGCTCAGATAGAGGCAATCCTGACATTATTTTGAGCATTTGATTGACATGAATTCCCCTTCTTTACAATTATTACTCAGTTCAGTTCAGTTCAGTCACTCAGGCATATCCGACTCTTTGCAACCCCATGAATGGCACCACGCCAGGCCTCCCTGTCCATCACTAACTCCCAGAGTTTACTCAAACTCATGCCCATCGAGTCAGTGATGCCATCCAGACGTCTCATCCTCTGTCATCCCCTTTTCCTCCTTCTCCCAACCCCTCCCAGCATCAGGGTCTTTTCCAATGAGTCAACTCTTTGCATCAGGTGGCCAAAGTATTGAAATTTCAGCTTCATCATCAGTCCTTCCAATGAACACCCAGGACTGATCTCCTTTAGGTTGGACTGGTTGGATCTCCTTGCAGTCCAATGGACTCTCAAGAGTCGTCTCCAGCACCACAGTTCAAAAGCATCAATTTTTCGGTGCTCAACTTTTCCACAGTCCAACTCTCACATCCATACGTGACCACTGGAAAAACTATACCCTTGATCAGATAGACTTTTGTTGGCAAAATAATGGCACTGCTTTTTAATATGCTATCTATGTTGGTCATAACTTTCCTTCCAAAGAGTTAGTGTCTTTTAATTTCATGGCTGCAGTCACCTTCCGCAGTGATTTTGGAGCCCCAAAAAATAAAGCCTGACACTGTTTCTACTGTCCCCCCATCTATTTCCCATGAGGCGATGGGACCAGATGCCATGATGTTAGTTTTCTGAATGTTAAGCTTTAAGCCAACTTTTTCACTCTCCTCTTTCACTTTCATCAAGAGGCTTTTCAGTTCCTCTTCACTCTCTGCCATAAGGGTGGTGTCATCTGCATATCTGATGTTATTGATATTTCTCCCTGCAATCTTGAAGCGTGTGCTTCTTCCAGCCCAGCGTTTCTCATAATGTACTCTGCATATAAGTTAAATAAGCAGGGAGACAATAGAAAAACTTGACGTACTCCTTTTCCTATTTGGAACCAGTCTGTTGTTCCATGTCCAGTTCTAACTGTTGCTTCCTGGCCTGCATACAGGTTTCTCAAGAGGTAGGTTAGGTGGCCTGGTATTCCCATCTCTTTCAGAATTTTCCACAGTTTATTGTGATCCACACAGTCGAAGGCTTTAGCGTAGTCAGTAAAGCAGAAACAGATGTTTTTCTGGAACTCTCTTGCTTTTTCGATGATCCAGCGGATATTGGCAATTTGATCTCTCGTTCCTCTGCCTTTTCTAAAGCCAGCTTGAACATCTGGAAGTTCTCAGTTCACATATTGCTGAATCCTGGCCTGGAGAATTTTGAGCATTACTTTATTAACGTGTGAGATGAGTGCAATTGTGCGGTAGTTTGAGTCACTCAATAATCGCAAATTCACCTAACATATAAAAAAAAAACATGTAAATTTTTCTTACAAAAGTTAGCATGAGGACAGTACTAACCGAGGAAGCAAGGAAAAAGGAAGAAGTGAAAGAAGTAGAGGGGAAAATAGGGACAGAAATAAATGGAGAGAAAAGAAGTAAACAAACAGTTCCAACAATTCATCAATAACTAGAGAATAATTTGCTTACTCTTTGGAAAGAAAGTTATGACCAACCTAGACAGCATATTAAAAAGCAGAGATATTTCTTTGTCAACAAAGGTCCGTCTAGTCAAGGCTATGTTTTTTCCAGTAGTCATGTATGAATGTGAGAGTTGGACTATAAAGAAAACTGAGCGCTGAAGAATTGATGCTTTTGAACTGTGGTGTTGGAGAAGACTCTTGAGAGTCCCTTGGACTGCAAGGAGATCCAACCAGTCCATCCTAAAGGAGATCAGTCCTGGTGTTCATTGGAAGGACTGATGCTGAAGCTGAAACTCCAGTACTTTGACCACCTGATGTGAAGAGCTGACTTATTTGAAGAGACCCTGATGCTGGGAAAGATTGAGGGCAGGAGGAGAAGGGGACGATAGAGGATGAGATGGTTGGATGGCATCACTGACACACTGGACATGGGTTTGAGTAGACTCTGGCAGTTGGTGATGGACAGGGAGGCCTGGCGTGCTGCGGTTCACGGGGTCGCAAAGAGTTGGACATGACTGAGCGACGGAACTGAACTGAATTTGCATTTTAACATATAGTCTCCTCATAAAACACTGTTTACTGTGCATCTAACCACTTGAGACTAATAATAAATATCCTGCTCCCGTTGCTCCTGCCTTATAGAATCTCAAAGGGTGCAGTTCGGCAGGGACAAAGTTACTTAAAACTCTCTGTCTGACTTACTTCACTCAGTATGACAATCTCTAGGTCCATCTGTGTTGCTGCTATTGCAACTGGCATTGTTTTATTCTTTTTCATGATGGAGTAATAGTCCATTCTATATCTACACCACGTTTTTAAAAATTGGGGTGCAGTTGCTTTATAATGTCCTGTTGATTTCTGATATACAATGAAGTGAATCATCTACGTGTATACATGTATTCTCACCCTCTTGTACATTTCTCTCACCACTCTCCCTGATTCCTCCCATCTAGGATGCCGCAGAGCACTTAGCTGAACTCCCTCTACTATACAGAAGGTTCCCATTAGCTATCTGTTTCACACACGGAAGTGCACATGTGTCAAAGTCAATCTCCCAATTCATCCTACCCCTGTCTTCCACCCTGTGTCCATACATCCATTATCTATGTCTGCTTCTCTATTCCTCCCCTCCAAATAGATTCATCTGTACCTTTTTTTGTATTCCATATATATATTCATTAATATACCATACTATTTTTCTCTTTCTGACCATATTCACTCTATATGACAGACTTTAGGTCCATCCATATCACTAAAAATAACTTAATTTCATCCCTTTTAATGGCAGGGTGATATTCCATTGGATATATGTACCACATCTTTTTTTATTATTATTATTACATTGTTGATGGACATTTATGTTGCTAATTCAGATTAAAAAAATAACTTATGATACTGCTTATATGTGGAATCTAAAAAAAAGAAAAGAAAAGAAAGAAAGGAAGGTACAAATGAATCTATCTATAAAACAAATAGATTTACAGATTAGAAAGCAATTTTACTGTTACCAGTGTGTCCTATAAAACTATGACAGTGTGGTCACTCACCTGGATCCAGCCATCCAGGAGTGTGAAGGCAAGTGGAACTTAGGAAGCATTGCTATGAGCAAAGCTAGTGGAGGTGATGGAATTCCAGCTAGGATGTTTCAAATCCGTTGATGCTGTTAAAGGGTTCTACTCAAGATGCCAGCAAATTTGAAAAACTCAGCATTGGCCACAAGACTGAAAAAGGTCAGTTTTCATTCCATTCCCAAAGAAGGGCAATGCAAAAGAATATTCAAATTATTGCACAACTGCACTCATTTCACATTCTAGCAAGGTAATGCTCAAAATACTTCAAGCTAGCCTTCTGCAGTACATGAGCAAAGAACTTCCAGATGCACAAGCTGGATTTAGGAAACAGAGTGGAACCACGGATCAAGTTGCCAACATCCACTGGATCATAGAAAAGCAAAGGAATTGCAGAAAAAAAAAAAAAACAAACATCTTCTTCATTGACTACACTAAAGCCTTTTACTGTGTGGACCACAGCAATCTGTGGAAAATTCTTAAAGTGATGGCAATACTTGACCACCTTACCTGCCTCCTGAGAAATCTGCATACAGGTCAAGAGTCATGATTTAGAACTGAACATGGAACAACAGACTTATTCCAAATCAGAAAAGGAGTACATCGAGGCTGTATATTGTCTTTATTTAATTTTTATGTTTATTTAGTTAATATGCAAACTATATCATGTGAAAGGCTGGGCTGATGATTCATAAACTGGAATCAAGATTGCCGGGGGAAATATCGATAACTTCAGATATGCAGATGACACCACTCTAATGGCAGAAAGGGGAGAACAAAAGAGCCTCTTGATAAGCATGAAAGAGGAGAGTGTAAAAGCTGGCTTAAAACTCAACATTCAAAAAATGAAGCTCAAGGGATCCAGTCACATCACTTCATGGCAAATAAATGGGGACACAATGGAAACAGTGATTTATTTTTGTGGTCTCCAAAATTACTGCAGATGGTAACTGCAACCATGTAACCAAAAGATGCTTTCTCTTTGGAAGAAAAGCTATGACCAACCTAGACAGTGTATTAAAAAGCAGAGATCACTTTGCTGACAAATATCTATATAGCCAAACTTATGGTTTTTCCAATCATATAAAATGTGAGAATTGGACCATGAAGAAGTCTGAGCACTAAATAATTGATGCTGTGGTGCTGGAGAAGACTCCTGAGAGTCTCTTGGACAGCAAGGAGATCAAACTAGTTTATCTTAAAGGAAATCAATCCCGAATACTCATTGGAAGTGTTGATGCTGAAGCTGAAACTCCAATACTTAGGCCACTTGTTGTGGAAAGATGACTCATTGGAAAAGATTGCTTGGAAATATTGAGGGCAGGAGGAGAAGGGCGCAGCAGAGTATGAAATGGTTGGATGGCAAGACTGATGCAATGGGCATGAGTTTGAGCAAACTCTGGGAGATAGTGAAGACAGAAAGCCTGGCGTGCTCTAGTCCATAGGGTTCAGTTCAGTTCAGTTCAGTTCGTTAGTCATGTCTGACTCTTTGCGACCCCATGAATCACAGCACTCCAGGCCTCCCTGCCCATCACAAACTCGCGGGGCTTACTCAAACTCATGTCCATCGAGTCAGTGATGCCATCCAGCCATCTCATCCTCTGTCGCCCCCTTTTCCTCCTGCCTTCAATCTTTCCCAGCATCAGGGTCTTTTCCAATGAGTCAGCTCTTCTCATCAGGTGGTCAAAGTATTGGAGTTTCAGCTTCAGCGTCAGTCCTTCCAATGAATATTCAGGACTGATTTCCTTTAGGATGGGCATGTTGGATCTCCTTGCAGTCCAATGGACTCTGAAGAGTCTTCTCCAACACCACAGTTCAAAAGCATTAACATTTCGGTGCTCAACTTTCTTCACAGTCCAACTCTCACATCCATACATGACCGCTGGAAAAACCATAGCCTTGACTAGATGGACCTTTGTTGGTAAAGTAATGTCTCTGCTTTTTAATATGCTATCTAGGTAGGTCATAACTTTCCTTCCAAGGAGTAAGTGTCTTTTAATTTCATGGCAGCAATCACCATCTGCAGTGATTTTGGAACCCAAAAACGTAAAGTCTGACACTGCTTCCACTGTTTCCCCATCTATTTCCCATGAAGTGATGGAACCAGATGCCATGATCTTAGCAAGGGGTTATACAGGACGTAGCAACTGAACAAAGAAAACAAAAATTATTGTAAGGAAAAAAAATTATTCAACCCACTCTTTAACAAGCTCTCTCTTTCTCTTTCTTTAATTGCTAAGTCATGTCCAACTCTTGCGACCCCATGGACTGTAGCCTGCCATTATCCTCTGTCCATGATTCTCCAGGCAAGAATACTGGAGTAGGTTGTCACTTCCTTCTCCAGGTGATCTTCCCGACCCAGGAATCAAACCGGGGCCTCCTGCATTGCAGGCAGATAACAAGCTCTAAGTCTACACAGTCTATTACTTTTTATAACAGTTAGCCATGATATGAATAATATCCACTTTTTGCATTAAACTAACCACAATCAAATTAGCATTTATTTTCTCTAATCTCCCATATTTTTGACTTTTCATTCCACAAACTTCTTTTTTTTCCCCTATACTTCCCACATTTATAATGTTGAACTAAAATTTCAGATGCTTTTTACCCTATTTTAAAGCAAAACTCCCTGGTGGATCAGTTGGTAAAGAATCTGTCTGCAATGCAAGAGACCCAGATTTGATCCCAGAAGATCCCCTGGAGAAGGGAATGACTATCCACTCCAGTATTCTTGTCTGGAGAATTCCATGGACAGAGGAAACAGTCCATGAGGTTGCCAAGAGTCTGACATGACTGAGCAACTAACACTTTCACTATCATATAAAATTTGAAAATAAAATATATGCAATCTGATAATTAATAGGACAAAATAATTCTTGCTAGGTTTTGAAGTATATTTACCATTATGATCATTTAAAATGCTGTATTTCCATAACTTTCAGAATTGTATCTGTTATAAAAAAGAATGTACTTTTTTTTAGTTCAAAGCCATCTATTCAAAACATAATATAAATTAGAATATTTTTTAAAAGATTTGTTATTTCTCCATAATCATTTTTTTCACAGATATTTAGAGTTGAATAATTCTTGAATAACAGAATGGTTGAGAGAACATGAGCTTCAAGTACAGAGAATCCAGCTTTTGGTTTCATATAAACCATTTGCTACCTATGAGACTTCCATTAAATTACTTAAATCTTCAGCAGTCCTGCTTCCTCAAATTCAGGAGTTGAGAAGGTTAAAGGACAGAAGCATGTAAAGTGCTTAACTCACCCTGCAGGACATAATTATATTTTTGAAGATACTTGAAGGCCCCATTACTATTATTTTAAATGTAAATTGCTGACACATATGATGGCCTATAGAGCTACAAATGCACTTTTCTTTATACTAAAAGCAACAGAGGGTCCTTGAAAATTTAAGTCCCAAGCATTTTAAAAGAATTAAATTTAAGAACTGATTTGAGTAATATTTTCCATATATATGTATGTGTGTGTGTGTGTATGTGTATATATATATATATATATAAATATATGTAAGCCTGAAACTTTATTTCATGCTGTTGAGCTACGATATGAAATCCCATTCACTATAGAAACTAAGTTCACATTTCCTCTCTCTACTAGGTCAGTTTAAAATGATTTTTTTGTTAAACAACATAAGCAAACTTTGGAAGAATAAATGGATAATATAAATATTGTCTATAAATATATGTGATACAGTTTTTCACTCTATCATAAAAACAAAATTGGTAAATATTTGGGGATCCTGGCAACCTAGCATTTGAACAAAATTAAATTCAGAGAATGTCGAAGGTGTGAAAGCTTGCAATTTCTACTCTAGCATAAAAACTTTTAATACTTTCTCTTCACCTATGTTTTTCTTCAGAATATTTTCCGGAGCTTAATAGTTATTTTAAGCATAAAATTTATTGGTTAGGTCCTACAGTGAGTTACTGAGAAACTGTTGTGTTTGACCAGTTTAACTGACATTTTTGTCATTGAATTTTATAATCTTTTCTCTCTAATGTGAAAGATACACTTCTTTTCATTTATTGCTCTCAGAACAAGAACCTCCTACCATTGATATATGAATTATTACTTCAAATATATGTATATATATATATATATATATACACACAGAGAGAGAGAGAGAGAGAGAGAGAGACCGCCTAATTTCTACCAGATATCATATTGTCACATCTGTATAAAGAAAGTGGTAGAACTAGGAAAATATTATGTTTTTATTTGATTATTTAAACTACTTAAAATTTTATAAATATGTATTTATACTTAAGTATTTAAATTGTTTAAAATTATTCAAATTTTATTTTTATTAATTTATTAATTAAATAGTAATTATTAAATAAATACATTTAATTAATTAAAATCAATTAAATATTTGATTAATTTAATTAAAATTTATTATTTTATTTAAATCCAAATTAAAATTAAATTCTTTCTATCCTGTTTCCATTATAGTCTGTCTCCATCTGCCTTCATATCTCTCCATCTGTCTCCCTTTCTCTCTCTCCTGTTCTCTCTCTCTGTCTCTCTTGATTTCTTTCTCTGTTTCTCTTTCTGTCTTTTTCTGTCTCTGTCTGTCTGTCTGTCTCGCTTTCACACACACACACATACTCACACACACACACTATAATTGTGTGATAATGTAAAAAGCAAACAGGAAAACTGTCTTGAATATGTTGATGCAAATGAGCTCATCCTATAAGGTATTCAGAGCCTCCATCTTACCACTGTGGTTCTAATTATGTCCCTGAAACTGTAATGAAGTACCAGTATGACACTACATTTTCAGTATACAAGTGGCAAAAACATTTCAAAGTCAAACAAACTATAAGGGACAAATTAATATTTAGATAAATAAAGAAATGTAACTGTCTATCATGCAGAAATCCAATTAATTGTGCTGCCTGAGTAAAGAAGGTCAGACAGAGACAAGCTGTTTGCTTTTGTCAGCATTTTGAAGACACTTAAAATCCCACACCACCAAAATTAATCAAAGCCTATACCTTTATTAAGTTACTAAATCCACACTACCTGTTACACCGTCATTTCCTACAATAAAACTGCTACCAATGATAACACTTGTTATGTTTATAGGAAAAATAATATCTCCAAAAGTTATTGGAATGGGATGAACTCTAAAATGTGCAGGGCATTTCCAAAAATATTGAACTATTGTTCATCATCTTAAAAATTTTATTTTTCTATAAATACTATTTTAAGCCTGATCCTTCCTCCCTAAATTATTTTAAATATATTGTTTTGAAACTAATAAATTTAGCTGGCACCTAAAAAATAAGTGATATACACTGTTATTTCCTAGAGAATTATATTGGAAAAATGGACATGATTATGTGATTTTTCCAGAAGGTAGTCTTCTGTTGAATAGTTATTTTTAATATGTGAATAAATATGTATATGTTTCATATCTCAAACAGAAGTTTAGAAAATTTGTTCCTAATAAAAGCAAAATTAGATAACAGTTTGACTTGGAATAGTAGGAGACACATTTTACATATATGTGTGTATTGCATATGTGTATATGTTGATGGTATATTTTCATATATATATATAATATAATACTAATGTTTATTATGTATATTATCCTATATTTATTGTTATTATTTACCTCCTCCAAGAAATTGAGATCATTTCTGTATCCCTAGCTAACCTAGCTGGTTAGTAGTAACTTTACAGTAATCTAAAAGAGTGATTAATGTGCCATCTCAAATTAATTTAAAGATATATTCTTGATTCTACAGCTACTATTAACATCTCTGTATGTACTACAAGGAGCAGATGTGGAGGTTTGGTACCTTAATGTTAATTTTTTTGGACATCCTTATTCTTATAATTAACATTTATTATTTAATATTTAATATTATTAATAAATAACAATATTTCTTTACAACATGACCAAAAGTTTATTTTTTAATATTGCAAGTTTCCTATACTTGGCAAGAAGTTAAGCTCCTATCGAAGATGCGAAGGATATCAGTAAAAGATATGGAAAACAAATTCATTAAGAGATAAGGCATACATTGTCAATATATACAAATAAAGCCTCCATGCAGCCTGAGAAATACTGAGTACCACTGTTAGCATGTGGATTCACTCTAAGTGCAACACCTTTGGTAGACAATAAATGAGGAAGTAGAAGAGACTTCTATAATGCTGTTGTGTTATTTTCTTATTTTTTCTTTTGTACATATTTTATATTGTGAAGCAGATGCACATGAAAAGAGTGTTTAAATCATAGCTATTGAAATAATAGTTAGAAAACTTGCTTTTCTATAATAAGCTTCCATCTGAAGAAATAGAAGTTATTATAAATGAAACTACACAATTTATTATCATATAATCATATTAACAAATAGATCAATCAATACTTATGTAAACACTATGATTTTCTTGTTTTGTCATTTAAATACCCTTTAAATTAAAAAAGAGGAATTTTATATCCTAAAATGAAATCCAGATAATCATATATCAATCATTTTAATTTCCATGAATTTTAAGGAGAAACTAAAAACAGACATATAAATTGCTAATAGGTCAGAACATGTAACTTGACAGCTTTTAATCAAACACTTTTATTTATTTATTTATTTTTTAAAAAGCATTTATTGACATGAATCAGCCATGGATTTACATGTGTTCCCCATCCCGATCCCCTCTCCCACTTCCCTCCTCATCCCATCCCCCTGGGTCTTCCCAGTGCACCAGCCCTGAGCACTTGTCTCATTCATCCAACCTGGGCTGGTGACCTGTTTCACCCTTGATTGTATACTTGTTTCAATGCTATTCTCTCAGAACATCCCACCCTCGTCTCCTCCCACAGAGTCTAATAGTCTATTCTATATATCTGTGTCTCTTTTTCTGTTTTGCATATAGGGTTATTGTTACCATCTTTTAAAATTCCATATATATGCATTAGTATACTGTATTGGTCTTTATCTTTCTGGCTCACCTCACTCTGTATAATGGGCTCCAGTTTCATGCATCTCATTAGAACTGATTCAAATGAATTCTTTTTAATGGCTGAGTAATATTCCATGGTGTACATGTACCACAGCTTCCTTATCCATTCGTCTGCTGATGGGCATCTAGGTTGCTTCCATGTCCTGGCTATTATAAACAGTGCTGCAATGAACATTGGGGTGCACGTGGCTCTTTGAGATCTGGTTTCCTCAGTGTGTATGCCCAGAAGTGGTATTGTTGGGTCATATGGAAGTTCTATTTCCAGTTTTTTAAGGAATCTCCACACTGTTCTCCATAGCGGCTGTACTAGTTTGTATTCCCACCAACAGTGTAAGAGGGTTCCCTTTTCTCCACATCCTCTCCAGTATTTATTGCTTGTAGACATTTGGATAGCAGCCATTCTGCCTGGCGTGTAATGGTACCTTATTGAGGTTTTTATTTGCATTTCTCTGATAATGAGTGATGTTGAGCATCTTTTCATGTGAATCAAACACTTTTTATAAGCCCTACAGTATAATAGTAATAAATCCCAAAGAACAAAGTTTCATATGATTAAATCATACAGGACTATATCTCAGTCATTTTAAAAGTCTTTTTAATTCATTAGACAAATATATAGAATTATTTTCCCTTACTCTTTTAAAAATAAATTAAAAAAATAATACATGTCTCAATCCATTCTTTTGTCTTAAATGAGAAGTCCCTGAATCTCCTCACAGCATTTATTTTATTTTTTGACAACTTTTGTAGCACACTGTCAATTCAAGTTGCAAATTCTATACCTTGCAGACCAAACCAAAACTACAGACCTAAGGTAGGTAAAACCTTAGGAATGGTGTGAATTAAATTGAATTTCCTTTTACAAAATGCATGACATGTTTACTTTGTATGTATGTCTTTTAAAAAATTGAATAATAATCATCAAGTAAAATCACTTCAAAATATATTTGAATATCAACTATGACAGCCATTTTGACACTGAAAAATCCATATTTTAGTATATAAACTATTGGGTGCAGTTCAAATCTTGTTCATTGGGATATATAAAACATTGTATACTAAGTGTTGTCTCATTTCAGAAGGTTTCATTTTTCCTAAAATATCTATAATATCTTAAGAACTACAAATATGTGCAACAGGGAATCTATCAATAGTTGGACACAAATGTTTTCTATTGCACAATCTATAGTGGAAAGCAAGAATATGGAGATTTGACTTAATAACATATTCCCTGATCTCCTGAAGTAAGATGCTTATGGCATGAGGAGTTATGACTGATTTTATAAGACCTTTGGACACTTGGAGCTGTGTTTTCTCATAAATTACATCAAAAAGAATAATTATCTTAACTATAGAATAGAAATGTAGCACATGTATTTTGTTCAACAATGGAAAACATGCTTTTCACATTATTGGATCATAAATGTGTGTAGAGTGAATTTTCAAGTATCCCCTTGTCTTTTTGGCACAAACAATGCAAGATCAGATTTAAAACAGGCACACACACAAAAACAAACAACAAGAAGGAATTTGGACATGGGAAAATTAAAATCGAAGAAGTTCAGTGCAGTTCAGTCTCTCAGTCGTGTCCAACTCTTTGGACCCCATGTATGGTAGCATGGCAGGCCTCCCTGTCCATCACTAATTCCCAGAGTTTACTTAAACTCTTGTCCATTGAGTCGGGGATGCCATTCAACCATTTCATCCTCTGTCATCCCCTTCTCCTCCTGCCCTCAATCTTTGTCAGGATCAAGGTTTCTTCATATAAATCAACTCTTCACATCAGACGGCCAAAGTATTGGAGTTTCAGCTTCTGCATCAGGACTTCCAATGAACATTCAGTACTCATCTCCTTTAGGACAGACATGTTGGATCTCATTGCAGCCCAAGGGACTCTCAAGAGTCTTCTCCAACACCACAGTTCAAAAGCATCAATTCTTTAGTACACAGCATTCTTTATAGTTCAACTCTCACATCCGTATGTGACTACTGGAAAAAACATAGCCTTGACTAGACGGACCTTGACTAGACGGTAAAGTAACGTCTCTGCTCTTTAATATGCTGTTTAGGTTGGTCATAACTTTCCTTCCAAGGTGTAAGCGTCTTTTAATTTCATGGCTGCAGTCGCCATCTGTAGTGATTTTGGAGCCCAAATAAACAAAGTCAGCCACTCTTTCACCATCTATTTGCCATGAAGTGATGGGACCAAATGCCATGATCTTAGTTTTCTGAATGTTGAGTTTTAAGCCAGCATTTTCAATCTCCTCTTTCAATTTCAGCAAGAGGCTCTTTATTTATTTTTTTATTTTATTATTATATTTTTTTAAGAGGCTCTTTAGTTCCTCTTCTCTTTCTGGCATAAGGGTGGTGTCATCTCCATATCTGAGTTTATTTATATTTCTCCTGGCAATCCTCATTTCTGCTTGTGCTTTACCCAGCCCAGCATTTCTCATGATGTACTCTGAATATTAGTTAAATAAGCAGGGTGACAATATACAGCCTTGACATACTCCTTTCTCTATTTGGAACCAGTCTGTTGTTCCATGCCCAGTTCTAACTGTTGCTTCCTGACCTGTATACAGATTTCTCAAGAGGCAGGTCAGGTGGTCTGGTATTTCCATCTCTTTCAGAATTTTCCACAGTTTACTGTGATCCACACAGTCAAAGGTTTTGGCATATTCAATAAAGTAGAAATAGATGTTTTTTTCTAGAACTCTCTTGCTTTTTCAATGATCCAGTGGATGTTATCAATTTGATCTCTGGTTCCTCTGCCTTTTCTAAAACCAGTTTGAACATCTGGAAGTTCATGTTCACGTATTTTTAAAGCCTGGCTTGGAGAATTTTGAGCATTACTTTACTAGCGTGTGAAATGAGTGCAATCATGCAGTAGTTTGAGCATTCCTTGCCTTGTTTTTCTTTGGGATTGGAATGAAAATTTTGGCCAGTTTCCAGTTCTGTGGCCACTGCTGAGTTTTCCAAATTTGCTGGCATATTGAGTGCAGCCCTTTTACAGTATCATCTTTTAGGATTTGAAATAGCTCAAACGGAATTCCATCACTTCCACTAGCTTTGTTCGTAGTGATACTTCCTAAGACCTACTTGACTTCTCATTCCAGGATGTCTGGCTCTAGGTGAGTGGTCATACCATCATGATTATCTGGTTCATGAAGATGTTTTTTGTATAGTTTTTATGTGTATTCTTGCCACCTCTTCTTAATATCTTCTGCTTCTCTTAGGTCCATACCAGAGCTGTCCTTTATTGAGCCCATCTTTATATGAAATATTCCCTTGGTATCTCTAATTTTCTTGAAGAGATATCTAGTCTTTCCCATTTTATTGTTTTCCTTGATTTCTTTGCACTGATCACTAAGGAAGGCTTTTTTATCTCTCCTTGCTATTCTTTGGAACTCTGCATTCAAATGGGTATATCTTTCCTTTTCTCCTTTGCTTTATGCTTCCCTTCTTTTCACAGCTATTTGTAAGGCCTCCTCAAGCAGCCATTGTGTTTTTCTGCATTTCTTTTTCTTGGGGATGTACCTGATCCCTGTCTTCTGTACAATGTCATGAACCTCCATCCATAGTTCATCAGGCATTCTGTCTATCAGATCTACTCCCTTGAATCTATTTCTCACTTTTACTACATAATTGTAAGTGATTTGATTCAGGTCATACCTAAATGGTCTAGTGGTTTTCCCTGCTTTCTTCAATTTAAGTCTGAATTTGGCAGTAAGGAGTTCATGATCTGAGACACAGTCAGCTCCTGGTCTTGTTTTTGCTGACTGTGTAGAGCTTCTCCATCTTTAGCTGCAAAGAATATAATCAAACTGATTTCAGTGTTGACCTTCTGGTGATGTCCATGTGTAGAGTTGTCTCTTGTGTTGTTGGAAGAGGTGTTTGCCATGACCAGTGCCTTGATTCTATTAGCCTTTGCCTTGCTTCATTCTGTACTCCAAGACCAAATTAGCCTGTTACTCCAGGTTCTTGACTTCCTACTTTTGCATTCCAGTCCCCTATTATGAAAAAGACAGCTTTCTTGGGTGTTAGTTCTAAAGAGTCTTGTAGGTCTTCATAGAACCATTCAATATTAGCTTCTTCAGCAGTATTGGTTAAGGTATAAACTTGTATTACCGTGGTATTGAATGGTTGGCCTTGGAAATGAACAGAGTTCATTCTGTCATTTTTGAGATTGCATCCAAGTACTGCATTTCAGACCCTTTTGTTGACTATGATGGCTACTCCATTTATTCTAAGGGATTCTTGCCTGCAGTAGTACATATAATGCTCATCTGAGCTAAATTCACCTATTCTAGTCCATTTTTGTTCACTGATTCCTAAAATGTTGATGTTCACTCTTGCCATCTCCTTTTTGACCACTTCCAATTTGCCTTGATTCAAGGACCTAACATCCAGGTTCCTATGCAGTATTGCTCTTTACAGCATCGGACCTTGCTTCTGTCACCAGTCACGTCCACAACTGTCCTTCTGATGCCCTTTCTCAGCGCTTACCATCTAACTGGGGTTTCTCTTACCTTGGACATCGAGTATCTCTCCAAGGCTGCTCCAGCAAAGCGCAGCCGCTGCTCCTTACCTTGGACGTGGGGTGTCTCCCCTCGGCCGCTTGCTGCTCCAGTGCTGCACAGCCATCGCTTTTAACCAATTCATTAAAACAATCCCTAAGTGCAATTTTTTTTTAATGAAACTGTCTAAAATCAGTTAATTTCTTTGCAAGTGACTTAGATTTCCTTAACATATTCCTTATCTCAATGGCCTACTTCAACCACAACCTAATAAAATGAAGTTATAATGATAGAAGCATCATTTTACCAAAGAAAAGTTTTCATGATACTTAATATTGTGTCACTATATGTATGAATATCTTATATAGAAATGTATATATATATATATATATATATATATATATATATATATATATATATGTAATTGACTAGGGAAAAATGGAATAAGACCACACAAAATCCCTAATGAAGCCCACCAATTCACCTACAATTCTAACTGAGTGAAGAGCCCCACAGCAATAAAGAGGGAAAAAAAGACATAGTTGATATTCTGGTTTGCCCCCAAGATAGAGTGTAACTTAATGACTAAGGAATTTATTTTCCATACTTCCGGGAATATTGCTTGTGGCTTTCAGTTATAGCCCCTTCTGGGAATTATTGATCACAAGGAGCTTCCTCCCCTAAAGTCATGCCTAATATCCAGAACCACTGTATATATTACACATTAATGGGGAAATACAATGATTCTATCCCATCTTTTCAATTTGGGGTATCTCTTAAATACCGTTTTAGCTTGAAAGCATATAAATTGAAAGCACATACATAAATTACTGGGATTTCTGTATAAAAAGCTTGTCTTTTCTCCTTAATAACTTATTCAGTCATTTATTTATATCAATGTGGATTTATATTCATTGCATAATTGGGTTAAAATCAAATATAGCAGTAATATGAATATGCATGTTTCTGACTTCAGTTGTGTCTGACTCTTTGCGACCCCCATGGAATGTAACCCAGCAGGCTCCCCTGTCCAAAGGATTCTCCAGGCAAGAATACTGGAGTGAGTTGCCATGCCCTTTTCCATGGGATGGCATACCCTTCTCCCTAGCCCAGGGCTTGAATCCTCATGTCTTTGTCTCCTACATTGGCAAGCGGATTCTTTACCACTAATGCAAATATAGTGTTTTTTATTTATCTTTATGCTCAAATTGCTGTGGTTTTGACCATTGGGAGCTCTATCAATTGGCTTTTTTTTTTTTTTCTTATTTTGCCTTTGAATATTCCCTTACATCTTTGACACAAGATGCTCCAGGCTTATCTTGGATATTTTCCGCCCAGCCTTAGAGTCAACCACTACTTCCAAGAAACTCTAGTTCCTGACATCAAAGAATGTCATTAGAAATCAAGTTCTGGGTATTGGGTGTGCTTATTTCTAGACAATCTCAATAAGCAGAGGCGGGAAATGCATTCATTTCTACAAACCTACATGTGTACACACATGTATGACTATTAATGCAATTAAAACATAAAGAAAGTCGCTCAGTTATGTATGACTCTTTGTGACCCAATGAACTATACAGTCCATGGAATTCTCCAGGCTAGAGTATTGCAGTGGGTAGCCTTTCCCTTCTCCAAGGGATCTTCCCAACCCAGGAATTGAACCGGGGTCTCCTGCATTGCAAGTGGATTCTTTAACAGCTCAGCCACAATTAGATGCATCTACAAAGGCTGGTTAAAGTGTCTGTCTACAATGCTGGAGATCAGGGTTCGATCCCTGGGTCAGAAAGATCCTCTGGAGAAGGAAATGGCAACCCACTCCAGTATTCTTGCTTGGAGAATCCCATGGATGGCGGAGCTTGGTAGGCTCCCAGTCCACGGGGTCGCAAAATAGTCAGACACGACTGAGCGACTTCACTTTCACTTTCTTTTTGCATAAAGGCTCAACATAACTCATCTTCATACCTCCCACTCTAATCCAGTACCAAATGAGTCACACAGACCTCTTTTCCCCACTTACTTGTCAATTACCTCCTCCTCCAACAATAAGACAACTCACTTCCACTATCCTCCATTCACTTACTTATTTTTAAAATTCCATCATGTGTGTATAGCAATTTCAGAATTGCTAATTCATATCCTTATGAGAAACAAATTTACCAAATAGAGCATAATGTTTATGTACTTATATAGTTATTTTGTCTTTAGTTTTACAATTTCCTGTCAAAACATCATTTTCCAATGTACTTGAGTCAGCAGTTTTAAGAGAAGAATACTGACAATATGATGTACTTTAATAATTTCAATATTTTTGTTATTCTGCATTCTCTCCCAAAGTTCTCTGATCTTCTGTGCTTTTTGTTTGCTTGTTTTGTTTATTTGCATACATTAAGGATCACTATTTGTGTTGTAAATTTGTACAAGTTTAAACAAATGCATAGCATCATTTATCCACCACCGCAATAACATAACAATTAGTTGCACTGCTCTAAAGTTGTTGCCTGTATTTCCCCTCCTCAAACGCTGCTCTTTCCCAAGACTGGAAAATGATCTGCTTTTTCATTCCTATCTTTTTTCTTTCTCAGTCGCTGTTGTTGAATTGCTGTCATGTCTGACTCTTTAGGGTGACCCCATGGACTGCAGCATGCCAGGCCTCCTTATCCTTCATTATCTCCCAGAGTTTGCCCAAGTTCACTTTCTCAATAATACCAAATTAATGGCCTTACTCTGTGTATGTAGCCTTTTAGATTTGGTTCCTTACCAAGATTCATTTGATTAATTAATGCCAGATGGATTAGACATTTACTTTAATCACTGAATATTATTATTACACTGTATGGATGTATGACTTTTTTAAAATAACATTTTAAAAGGTTATTTTCCATTTATAGTTATAACAAAATATTGGCTGTATTCCTTGCATTGTACAAAATATTATTGAGCTTATCTTACACCCAATAGTGAAAGACATTTTACTGTTTGCATTTTTTATTATAAATAATAATATCTCCATAAGCTACAGTAAATATTCATTCACAGATGTTTATGTGGTCATAAATTTTCAAATCAGTTAGATAAATGCTTAGTTGTATGAATGCTGTATCATAAGATGTGTCTGTATTTAGCTAGTTAAGTAACTACCAAACACACTTTCAAAATGGCTGTACCAATTTTAATTATCACCTACAGAGAATAAGTTTCAGCAAGTTCTGGAAGTTGGTGATGGACAGGGAAGCCTGGCATGCTGCAGTTCATGGGGTCCAAAGAGTCAGACAAGGCTGAGTGACTGAACTGAACTGAACACAGAATGAGAACTCCTATTGCTCTATATCTTCACCAACACTTGGTATTTTCAGGGTTTGGGTCTCTAGACATTATAATAGGCTGGTAGCAGTATTAATTTTTTGATGTTTTTAATTAGCACTTGGGGGCTTCCCAGGTGGCTTAATGATAAAAAAAAATCTACCTGCCAATATAGGAGCCACAGGGGACATGAATTGAATCTCTGGGTTGAGACGATCCCCTGGAGGAGGAAATACTCCAGTATTCTTGCCAGGATAATCCCATGGACAGAGAAGCTTGGCAGGCAACAGTAAATGGGGTTTCAAAGAGTCAAACACAACTGAACACTCAAACAACTAAAAACTATGTTGAGCAACTTTTTGTGTTCCTTTTCCATATTGAATATTTTTATATATAATTTAGTTAATTCATTTATTTAAGGATGTGCTGGGTTGCCATTGCTGTGCAGGCTTTTTTATAGTTGCAGTGAGCAGGGGTTCTGTCTAGTGTGGTGCATGGGCTTCTCATTGAAATGATTTCACTTCTTGTGGAGCATTCAGTAGTTGTGGCACTTGGTCTCAGTATTTGCAGCTTCTGGGCCCTAGAGCACAGATTCAGTAGTTGTGGCACACAGGCTTAGCTGATCTGTGGCATGTGGGATCTTCCCAGATTAGGAATTGAACCCATGTCTCTTTCACTGGCAGGTGAATTCTTCACTGAGCCATTAGAGAAATCCTCCATATTGAATGTTAAATATATATATATATATATATATATATATATATATATATATATATATCTGTTCAGATTTTTTGCTTTGTTTCTTTGTTGGAGAAATTTTTTGGTTTTTGTTTTGTTTTATTTTGTTTTAAGATCTATCTTTATACTCTGCTATTATTATTTCTTCTTAATATTTTTGTACATATTCGAGATGTAAAAATGGGAAAAGGGTTAGAAGAGTAGAGCTAGAACAAAAGGATAAATATTATACTCTACTGTCAAAAATAAGTGTCTTAATACCTCAAATGAATGAACACTTCCAAAATTGCTCTAATATTTTTAGTAGCATTTATAAGATGTATACCTTTAAAATATACACTTACAATTTGTCAAATATTACCTGCCTTTAAAGTGCCAGAGATACAAAATTGCCAAATTCTAGTAGACAATAAATGACAAGAGCAGTTGCCTGAGGCAGAGGAGACTCAATGTCTTCTGAATTTTTCACAAAGAGAATTGGTCTACCTATTGTGATTTAAAAGAGGTCTCCATGGGAGAAAGGAGGGTCTGAAGCCTCCTATTTGCCATCTTGCTAATGTCCCAAATACTAATTTAAAGCAAAACTTTTATCATTTCATGTCTTTCTTGATAGACTATAAATTATTCTCTAGTTTTTAGGCATAAAACCCAGTATATTTTATAAATTAATTGTACAGCTTAATTCTTAGACATAACACTTAAATTTCAGCATTAACTTATTGGAAACCAGATATTCCATGTTTTTCCATAACTTTCAGCATATGTAATTGTTCTGATAAAATGCTCATTCAGTCAGTTCAGTCACTCAGTCATGTCCGACTCTTTGTGAACCCATGGACGGCAGCAGGCCAGGCCTCCCTGTCCATCACCAACTCCCGGAGTCCACTCAAACCCATATCCATTGAGTCAGTAATGCCATCCAATCATCTCATCCTGTCATTCCCTTCTCCTCCTGCCCTCAATCTTTCCCAGCATCAGGGTCTTTTCAAATGAGTCAGATCTTTGCATCAGGTGGTCAAAGTATTGGAGTTTCAGTTTCAACATCATTCCTTCCAATGAACACCCAGGACTGATATCCTTTATGATGGACTGGCTGGATCTCCTTGCAGCCCAAAGGAATCTCAAGAGTATTCTCCAACACCATAGCTCCAAATCATCAATTCTTCAGCGATATCCATAAAAGACTACTCGAAAAACCACAGCCTTGATTAGATGAATCTTTGTTGGCAAAGTAATGTCTCTGCTTTTTAATGTGCTGTCTATGGTGGTCATAACTTTTCTTCCAAGAGGCAAGCACCTTTTAATTTCATGGCTGCAGTCACCATCTGCAGTGATTTTGGAGCCCACAAAAGTAAAGTCTGTCACTGATTCCACTGCTTCCCCATCTATTTGGATAAAGTGATGGGACCAGATGCCATGATCTTAATTTTCTGAATGTTGACTTTTAAGCCAACTTTTTCACTATCCTCTTTCACTTTCACCAAGAAGCTCTTTAGTTCTTCTTCACTTTCTACAATAAGGGTGGTGTCATCTTCATATCTGAGGTTATTGTTCCATGTCCAGTTCTACCTGTCCTTCCTGACCTGCATACAAATTCTCAAGAAGCAAGTCAGGTGCTCTGGTATTCCCATATCTTTTAGAATCTTCCACTGTTTGTTGTGATCCACACAGTCAAAAGGGTTTGGCATAGTTAATAAAGCAGAAGTAGATGTTTCCCTGGAACACTCTTGCTATTTCGATAATCAGATGGATGTTGAAATTTTTCTCTGGTTCCTCTGCGCTTTCTAATTTGTAGCTTGAACATCTGGAAGTTCATCTTTCAGATACTGTTGAAACCTGGCTTGTAGAATTTTAAGCATTACTTTACTAGCGTGTGAGAAGACAGCAATTGTATCATAGTTTGAGCATTCTTTGGTACTGCCTTTCTTTGTGATTGGAATGAAAACTGACCTTTTCCGGTTCTCTGGCCACTGATGAGTTTCCAAACTTGCTGGCATGTTGAGGGCAGCACTTTCACAGCCTCATCTTTTAGGATTCGAGGTAGCTCAAATCACTCACAATTTCAATCTTTAGGTCCATCCATGTTACTAAAAAGGGCATTATTTCAATGTTTTTAATAGTTAAATAATATTCCATTTTATTCATGCACGTCTTTTTTATATATTCATCTGTAATAAACATTTAGTTGCTTCCATGTCTTGGCTATTGTGAATAGAACTGCAATGAACACTGGGGAGCATGTATCCTTATGGATCATTTTTTTCCTCAGATATATGCCCAAGGGATTGCTGGATCATATGATAGTTCTATTTTTAGTTTTATAAGAAACTCCCATACTCTTCTCCATAGTTGTTGTACTGTACCAATTTACATTTATCCTCTCCAACATTTATTATTTGTAGACTTTTTGGTTATGGCCATCTTGACTAGTGTGAGGTGATACTTCATTCTAGTTTTGATTCTCACTTCTCTAAAAATTTGATCTTCATTTCTCTAATAATTTGAGCCTTGACTCCAGGACCAAAACTTATACTCTTGCTGATGGTTCTGATGAAGTCTGTGTCCTATATATGAGGATTACAATTCATTAAAAAAAATTGAGCTACAGTTTGCAAATCTGTGAGTTGTGAATGTACTACCTGTTCTCTGGGACAAAGGAAGAAGTTAGATTTTACAAGGAACTGCATTGGCCATGTGGCTTCAATTCTGTGTTAAATGTAGCTGTCACATCATAATCTCTGTGTATCTCACATTCTTCCCTGGGAAGTTGATATTTAATTTGGCTGTGTACAGACTATTAAACTCAAACACTGAGGCTCCCAAATTACTGGTATTTGACTTTGGCATATTTGCCTCTTGAATTTTTTTTTTTAAGTCATAATAGATTTATTCTTTTCTTATTACTATTTGTTTATTTATCATTGTGCCGGGTCCTTGCTGCTCTGCACGAGCTTTCTCTAGTTCCTGTGAGCAGAGACTTCTCATTGTGGTGACTTCTTTTGTTGTGGATCACAGGTTATATGCACATAGTCTTCAGCAATTGTGGCATCAGGACTCTAGGACTGGAGAGCTCCAGTAGTTGTGGTATGTGTGTTTTGCTGCTCTGCAGCATGTGGAATCTTCCCGGACCAGGTATTGAAACGGTGTCCCCTGCACTGAGACAAATTTTTATCCACTGTACCACCAGGGAAATCATTGAATTGCTTTCTTTAGATGTTAGTAGCTCTGAATATTCAGAGTTTAATGACATGGGAAAGTGATCCAAACACTTCAGCAAATTGGTCCCAAAACAGACACTGACTGAGTGCTGGTGTTATTAGAATAGGAACTTTGGGCAGAGACCAGTCTATATCCTTTATCACTAAGGGTCATTTAGAAATGGAAGGGCTGCCCCATCTCTTCTTGCTGTGGGTTTGCAGTGTTCCCACAGCAACTTCTCATCATTTGCTGTTGCCCTTTTTTTCTCCATGGGTCTTGTCCAGACTCCTGTGTCTTTACCACAGGCAAAGTGTGAGAAATCTACTCCATGGAGAACAAAAGGGAAACAAACAAAAAATCTTTCCTAGCAGAATCTTTAAACTTTAATTTTATTTGCTCTTTATCTGGAGGTTTATCTCCCTTTCCTGAACCCAAACATACTTATATTGAAGCTAATTTAAATTTGGTGCAGTGGTAAAGAATCTCCCTGCTAAATTAGGAGATATAAGAGATGAGAGTCTGATCCCTGGGTCAGGAAGATCCTCTGGAGGAGGAAACAGCAACCCATTTTAGCATTCTTGCCAGGATAATCCCATGGAGAGAGGAGCCTGATGGGCTATACAGTCCAGGAGGTCACAAAGAGTCATACATTACTGAGTGCACACACACACACACACACACACACAGTAATTAGTGATGTTGAGCCTCTTTAAATGTGCTTTTGGGCCATTTGTTTGTCTTCTTTGGAGAAATGTCTATTTAGATCATCCACCCATTATTTTTATCGGTTTGTTTGTTTTGTTGTTAAACAGTTCTTGTGTCTTCTGGATCCATGTCACACTTCTTTTTTGAGATCTTGGATGATTTTCACTGCACTTCAATTGGTTGTTCTCAGTTTCATCTTGTGCCTTCATCTGGGCCTTATTACCCTGCCATCTCATTTTGTCTAATTTTCTGAGACTGTTTCCATTCCCCATGGTGCAGGACTGCAGTTCTTATTTCTACTGTCTGCCTTCTGGTGAATGAGGCTGTCTAAGAGGCTTGTGGAGCCTTTCTGATGTAAACAACTACTTCCTGCCTTGCGGTAGTTGGCCTGACTCTTGTCCTTTTGGAGAGCAGAGCCTTGTTCAGGGAGATTTTAAGTCACTTGGTTGCTGCTGTGTTCCTGCCTGTCAGTTGTTTAGCCTGAGGAAACCCAGCACTGAAGCCTACAGGCTGTTTAGTGGGGATAATGATGGCCTTCGGTAGGTTTCAAGCGAGTGAGTACTTCCCAGAACTGATCCTGCAAATGCTTTTATCCCTACTGTGAGCCACAGCTGCCCACTACCTCTGAAGAGACCCTTCAACTCTAGCAGGTAGGTCCAGTTGAGCATCTTATAGAGTCACTGTTTTTATGCCTTGGATCTTGATGAGCATGAGACTTTGTGTGGACTCTCCAAAAGTGGATTTCTCTGTTCTTCAGTTCTGAGGAAGTGCTATAGTCAAACTACACTGGCTTTCAAAGCCAGATCTCCAGGAACTCTTCCTCCTGTTTCTCCCCCAACTCTGGGGATTCCGAACCCCCCACTCCAGTGGGGTAAACTCTGTGATAGAACTGTTTTCTCCAATGTAGAGTTTTAAGGCAACTTTTTTCACTCTCCTTTTTCACCTTCATGAAGAGGCACTTTAGTTTCTTTTCACATTGTGTCTTTAAGGTGGTGTCATCTGCATATCTGAGATTATTGATATTTTTCCTGGAAATCTTGATTCCAGCTTGAGCTTCATCCAGCCTGGCATTTCCCATGATGTACACTGCATATAAGTTAAATATGCAGGGTGAGAATATAAAACATAGACATACTATTATTCCAATTTGAACCAGTCCATTATTCCATGTCTTGTTCCAACTGTTGCTTCTTGATCTGCATACAGGTTTCTCAGGAGGTAGGTAAGTGCTCTGGTATTCCCATCTCTTTAAGAATTTTCCACAGTTTGTTGTGATCCACACAGTCGAAGGCTTCATAGTCATTGAATCTGTCAATAATCAATGCAGATTTTTTTTTCCTGGTATTCCCTTGCTTTTTCTATGATCCAACACATCTTGGCATTTTGACCTCTGTTTCATTCAAAAAGCTCAGATCATGGGAACCAGTCCCATCCCTTCATGGCAAACAGATGGGGGAAAAAATGGAAACAGTGACAGACTTTATTTTCTCGGACTCCAAAATCACTGCAGACTGTGACTGCAGTCATCAAATTAAAACACGAGACAGCATATTAAAATCAGAGATGACACTTTGCTGACAAAGGCCTGTATAATCAAAATTATGGTTTTTCCAATAGTCATGTATGGATGTGAGAGTTGGATCACAAAGAAGGCTGAGTGTGAAATAATTGATGCTTTCTAACTGTGGTGCTGAAGAAGACCCCTGAGAGTCCCTTGAGCAGCAAGAGATCAAACCAGTCAACTCTTAAAGAAATCAACCTTGAATATTAATTGGAAGGACTGATGCTGAAGCTGAAGTTCCAGTACTTTGCCACCTGATGCAAAGAGGCTGTTCACCGGAAAAGACCCTGATGCTGGGAAATATTGAGGGCATGAGAAGAAGGGGGCAACAGAGGATGAGATGGTTGGATAGCATTATTGACTCAATGGACGTGAATTTGAGCAAACCCTGGGAGGTAGTGAAGGACAAGGAGATCTTGTGTTCTGAAATTTATGGGGGTGACAAAGAGTTGGACACAACTGAGTGAATGAACACCATAATTGTTTTCTAGTTCGTGGGTTGCCCAACCAGTGGGTATGGGATTTGATTTTGTCATGATTGCACCCCTGCTACAACTCATTTTGGCTTCTTCTTTATTTTTGGATGTAGGGTACTTTTTTGTAGGTTACACTGTTTTTTTCATTAATGGTTATTCAGCAGTTAGTTGTGATGTTGGTGCTTTTGTAAGAAAAAGGTGAGTTCACCATATTGAGCTAATCTCTCAGTGAGTTTTCTTTTAAACTCAAAATCGTTTAGTCTTAGTCATTGATCACTTGAAAGGCATTGCAAGCCACAGGATACACTATTAATATGGGTCTCTAGCTACATAGACATCTGTTAGATAATAAATTGAAACATGAATAGATCATCAAATTGATGTATAAGTTACATAGAAGACACTCTTATGACTCAAATGTTAAATATTCATAAAGAGTAAAGAGCACTCAGAAACTATATTTTACCAGCAAAATTACCAGGTACAGTTACAAAAACAGTCAGAGAATTTGATATAAAGAAATTTAAAAGCATTATGGCATGACTTAATTGAAGATATGTTTGGAAGGCAAACTATACAAAACAATAAAATATGAGGAACTAGATTTTTTAATGGTCAGCACATGATATATTTATTAATTTGCCTTTTAAGAACATATTAAATATCCAGTTACCTAAATGATTGTGTCTATCATTTAGTAGTTAGTATAGTAAGAAGTATAGAATGTGAAGAGAATTATAACCATTTTAGAAAAATAAATGCCAAAATATGCCATATGTTTTCAAATTACAGAGAATACTGCTTCAGTATAAAACATATAAGCAAAGATAGAGCAATAGAATTAAGAAGTATAATCAAAAAGTCAGTCTAGACAGATAGGCATATAGTTTTATCTACACCTTCAATTAACAAATACTGCTGTAATCACCGTGGAAATAATACCAAAGTCAGTCAAACAAGTATGCTGAAAATTAGGAGAAGGAAGCATATTAATCATGCACCATAATACTTGAGGAACTACATTCAGACAAAGCCTCTTACAACCCATCATCCAAAAGAAGACCCGTTGTCTCCTTATTACAAATCTATCAACAGAAGTTGGCCTAGTTAGACTCATTCCACCATCAGGTTGAACAGATGTTCTCATAAGTTCAGGAATACTACTAAGTATCAACAGTAACTGCACCTGACACAATGGAGCCACATGTATACTCTCCCACCTAGAAACCAGATGGTGATGACCAGGAACACCAGCAAGGGAAACTGCAGTTCAATGAGTGCCTGTTAGGAGGTACCTTCATTTTTTGTGACTCAAATCTCCTTTCCATCAACTAGAGGCAAAGAAGTAGTTGAGGAACCTCAATAGAATGAACCTATTACAATAGGAGGGCAAGGTTGGGAAATGTTTTTTGTCCCCATAAACCGTAGAACTCTGTCACTCATCAAGATTTGTTAAGTAGCCAACAAGACTGGTAGTTCCTACAGGTGTAGGAAGCTGTCTTTATCTCCAGAGGTCAAAGAATATCCTCCATCAATGAAAGACAATAGTCATCCAAAAGATCCAGACATGGCTGATTCCTTCACAATAAGCACCAGGTCCAAGATGTATGCTTTGTCCTTGCAAACCACAAAACTGCTCCCACCTAAAGCCACAAAACATCAGAATTTGGAACAATTCCTTTCATTACATCAAAAACACAAGTGGAGAAAAATAGAAACCCCTGATTCAGCAGATAATTGGATTAAAGCTTTACTGAGCAAGGCTCTGCCCACAAGAGCAAGACCCAGCTTTTCCCATTGCTAGTCCCTCCCATCAGGAAGCTTACACAACCTTTCAGCCTCATCCATCAAAGGGCAGACAGAATAAGCAAAGTCTCATCAGTAACTAAAACAGAAGCCATATTACAAAAAGTTAATCATGATGGAAAAGCAGAGAGCTATGTCCCAGATTAAGAAACAAGACAAAACTACAGAAAAACAACTAAATGAATTGAACATAGACAACCCTCCAGAAAAAAATTCAGAATAATAATAGTGATGATGAGCCAGGATCTCAGGAACACACAGGAGAAGATGTAAGAAATGTTTACCATAAACCTACAAGAACTAAAGAACAAACAAACAGAGGTAAGTAATACACTAGAAAGAATAAATAGCAGAATTAATAAGGCAGAAGAATGAATAAATGAGGTGGAGGACAAAATGGTGCAAATCAATGCTGCAGAACAGAATACTGGAAAAACAAAATGAAGACTGCCTAAAAGATCTTGGGACAACATTAAATTCACCAACATCCACATTATGGGGTCCTAGAAGAATACAAGAGAGAAGTGATCTGATAAAATATTGGAAGAGATAATAACTGAAAACTTTCCAAAGATGGGAAAGGAAATAGTCAACCAAGTCCAGGAAGCAAAGAGACCCAAGCAGAATAAGACCAGAGAAGAACACACCAAGACATAGTAATAAAATTGACAAAAATTGGAGACAAAGATAAAATATTAAAAGCAACAAGGGAAAACAACATACAAGGGAACTCTCATCATATTATCAACTGATAGCTCAATGGAAGCCCTGTAAGTCAGAAGGAAATGTCAGGATATATTTAAAATGATGCAAGGGAAGACTTTATAACCAAAAATACTCTACCCAGAAAGACACTTATTCAGATTTGATGGAGAAATCAAAAGCTTTTTGGACAAGCAAAAGTTTAAGATGGTTCAGCACCACAAAACCAGCTTTACAACAAATGCTAAAGGAACTTCTCTAGGCAGGAAACACAACAGAAGGGAAAAGTCTGCAGAAAATAAACCCCAAAGCAATTAAGAAAATAGTAATAAGATCATGCATATGGATAATTATCTTAAATGTAAATGAATTAAATGAACCAACCAAAAGACATAGATGGGTGAGTGAATGAAAACATGTGCATGTATGCACTTCCACTTGCCATGTCACTCTGCTTGGCCTCCCCAAATTGTATGCAATTATTTTATATTATTAAGTTAATCATGTTCCTATTAAGGCTTGCATTGTAACCATCTTCTACTTTTTGTATGGTTACTGATCGTGAAAACTGATAAACATCTTTTACTATTATGGTTATGTAACTATTACTCACTTAATACCATTGTATCATGATTGATCAACAGAAAAACAATAGATTGTATATCACCAAAACTACTATTTAATAGAAAAACCTGTAATCACTATTTAAAATCCAGATGCATATCAGAACTATCCTGAAAGCTTTTGAAAAATACAAATACCTAGGTATTGCAATTTTTCTCCAGAGCTCCAGATATGTTTCTAATGAGCAATCATGTTTAAAAGCAACTGGACTATATGATAATCTTTCATTCTTATCTAGTTTTTTTGCATGTTTTCTATTTCATATTCAATGCTCCCACTTAGTTTCTGTTTTCCAGTTTCTCCATCTCTTCTTATTCTTTTCTTTTTTCTGTTGTTCTTTCTCAAGCCTTTATCAAGTGTGTTGCCATGCTGTGCTTAGTCATTCAGTCATGTCAGACTCTTTGTGAACCCATAGACTGCAGCTATCCAGGTTCCTCTGCCCATGGGGATTCTCCAGGCATGAGAGGGCTGCTATGCCCTCCTCCAGGGTATCTTCTCAAACTGGCATCAAACTCAGCTCTCCCAGATTGCAGTCGGATTCTTTGCCAACTGAACCACTAGGGAAGGACAAGAATACTGGAATGGGTAGCCTATCCCTTCTCCAGGCTATCTTTCTGACCCAATAATCATACCAGGGTCACATGCATTGTAGGTGGATTCCTTACCAGCTGAGCTACCAGGGAAGCTGTCCTTTCCACCATCCACAGGGGTAAGAAGTAAGTCCTAAATATTCAGTGAGCATCCTGTCATGGCTGTATGCACAGTGTCTAGAATAATATCTGGCAAATGATACATGCTACATAGATAGTTATGAAATGAAGAAAACTAAGTGGCAAATGAAGAGAATTTATGTTATGATAAGAATGCATTTATATGGATTAGGCTGACATAGGATGGCAAGAGTTTGACAACATCATATATTAGTATGTCATGAAAAGTGTCCAGACTATAAGAAAGCACACATATTAAAGCAAGCACACTGAGATCAAGTCTTTATTAAAGCTGAAATTTTCACCCAATATAGTTGCATATACATTTCCAATTAGTTAAATATTAACTTTAATACTAATGTCAATGTTATATAACATTAATAACTATAAGAATGCTACTCATGGGATCTCAATATCAATTTCCAATTCCTGACATTTAATCTAAATAACAATTAGCACAGGTAAACAAAGGGACAAACACGAGGAATTTATCTATTCTTGTTTGAAGAGAAATAGAATTAGAAATTGCTAGATCAGCCATCCAAAGGGAATGCTTAAATGCATACCTCTGATGGAATACTATGTGGCAAATAAAATCAATAACCAGAAATTACATGTAGCAATATTCCTACACTTGTATATTTATTTAACAACTACTTGAATAGTGTCTCATATCTGTTAGATATTGTTCTAAGTGTTTTACAAATATTAACTTATTTAATACCCATAATCTTATGAGAAGAGGTTTTCACGTGGCTCCGTGGTACAGAATCAGTGGAAAGAATCTGCTTGCCAAAGCAGGAGGCCTGGGTTTGATCCCTGGGTCAGGAATATCCCTGAAGTAGGAAATTGCAACCCAGTCCAGTATTCTTGCCTGGTAAATCTTATGAACAGAGGAGTTTGATGGGGCTACAGTCTACGAGCTTCCAAAAGAGCCAGACGTGATTTAGTGACTAAACAACAGCAGCAACGACAATTTTATTAGATTGCTACACTTTTATCCTCACTTAGAGATGAGTAAACTTCAGCAGAAGACAGTTATGAAACATGGTTTGAGTCACAGAACTAGTAAAATTTTGAGCAGAATTCCAAACCCAAACAGCCTGAATCTTAATTGCTCTCAAATTTTGTGCTGTGTTTTCAATAGAAAAATAAGCCTGACTCCATATTGCATCTATTCCTTTATCTCTAACTATTGTATTCTGTTTTCTGTGCTTAGTCATGCTGACTCTGCGCTTTTGTAAAAGAATGTTGTCAATAGCCTAAAACACACATACTGTAACTCATTCTCAAGGATCTGCCTCCTAGTCTTAACCTTTAAAGGTATAATAAAAAGTTGCATAACAGAAAATAAGAAGTGCCTTATTGGAATTTCATAAGGATATTGTAACCAGACCTATATGGACAGTTGCAAGCACAAAAAAAATCTGGCACCCAGAAGTTTGCAACTACTAGCCACAATTCCCTCCCTATGGAATACAGATAAGTCTGAATTTTAACTCAGATAGGACTGTTTTTTAGGACATTAGTTCTCGGCCTGATGGTTTTACAAATATAGTCACAGTTCCTTGCCCCAAGGACTTGTCTCTCAATTTATTGACTTTTCAAGTGGTGAGGAGTCTATGATTGGATTCAGTGACATGTACACACACACACACACACACACACATATACACACAGAGACTTATATAATATAAGTAAATGGAAGAGTTAACTCATGGAATCTCAATTATAAATATTATGAAGTGTTATATAAAAATATTGTCCAATGTTCATTGCAGCACTATTTACAGCAGACAGGACATGAAAGCAACCTAGATGTCTATCCACAGATGAATGCATAAGGAAGTTTTGGTACATATATACAATGGGATATTACTTAGCCATAAAAAGAATGAATTTGAGTCTGCTGAACTTAAGTGGATAAACCTAGAGGCTGTTATTTCAGGGAGTGAAGTAAGTCAGAAAGAGAAAAATATATATATATCATATCAGTTCAGTTCAGTTGCTCAGTTGGGTCCGACTCTTTGTGACCCCACGGACTGCAGCATGCCAGGCTTCCCTGTCCATTACCAACTCCCAGAGCTTCCTCAAACTCATGTCCATTGAGTCAATGATGCCATCCAAACATCTTCTTCTGTTGTCCCCTTCTCCTCCTGCCTTCAATCTTTCCTATCATCAGGGTCTTTTCTGATGAGAGTTCTTCACTTCAGATGGCCAAAGTATTGGAGCTTCAGCTTCAGAATAAATACTTCCAGTGAATATTCAGGACTGATCTCCTTTAGTACTATTGATTTGTTTGATCTCCTTGAAGTCCAAGGGACTCTCAAGAGTCTTCTCCAACACCACAGTCCAAAAGCATCAGTTATTCAGCTCTCAGTTTTATTTATAGTTGAACTCCCACATGCATACACGAATACTGGAAAAGCCATAGCTTTGACTAGATGGTCCTTTGTTGGCAAAGTCATGTATCTGCTTTTTAATGTGTTGTCTAGTTTAGTCATAGCTTTCTTCCAAGGAGCAGGTGTCTCTTAATTTTATGGCTACAGTCACCATCTGCAGTGATTTTATAGCCCAAGGAAATAAGGTCTATCATATATTAACACTTTATCTTGCTGGTTCAGATGGTAAAAAGTTCATCTGCAATGCAGGAGATGTGGGTTTGATCCCTGGGGAAGTAAATGGCAACCCACTCTAGTATTCTTGCCTGGAAAATCTCATGCTCAGAGGAGCCTGATGGACTAAAGTCCATGGGGTAGCAGAGAGTCAGACACAACAGAGCAACTAATACACACATTAACGCATATATATAGCATCAAATATGAAAAATATACAGAAAATAGTACTGATGAACCTATTTGCAGGCAGGAACAGATATGGAGACACAGAAAAGAGACCTGTGGAGACAATAGGATATGGAAAAAGCAGGATGAATTTAGAGAGTAGCATTGAAATATATACATTGTCATATGCAAAAAAGATGGTCAGTGGGAAGTTGCTTTATAACACAACGAACTCAATTTGGTGTCCTGTGACAACCAATGGGGTGGTATGGAGGGGGAGTGAGGAACAAGAGAGATGATACATAGATAAATAGATACAAATATAGATACACACACTTACGGCTGATTCATTTTGTATGGCAGAAACCAACACAGCATTTTAAAACAATTATCCTCCCATTAAACATTAATTTAAAAACAAAAAAAGTTTTATTTAGAGGCATATACTTATATATTAAAGAGCCTCTTGATTAAGGTGAAAAAGTTGAGTGAAAAAGCTGGCTCAAAACTTAACATTCAAAAAATTAAGGTCATCGCATCCAGTCCCATCACTTTATGGAAAATAGATGGAGAAACAAATGAAAACAGTGACAGACTATTTTCTTGGGGTCCAAAATCACTGCAGATGGTGGCTGCAGCCATGAAATTAAAAGACACTCCTTGGAAGAAAACCAGTGACAAGCCTAGACAACATATTAAAAATCAGAGACATTACTGTGCCTACAAAGGTCCATATAGTCAAAGTTTTTTTTTTCTTTTTTTCCCCAATAGTCATGTATGGATGTGAGAGTTGGACTATAAAGAAGGCTAACTGCTGAAGAATTGATGCTTTTGAACTGTAGTGTTGGAGAAGACTCTTGAGAGTCCTTGGATTTCAAGGAGATCAAACCACTTAATCCTAAAGATCAACTCTGAATATTAATTAGAAGGACTGATTCTGAAGCTGAAGCTCCAATCCTTTGACAACCTGATGCAAAGACCTAATTATTTAGAAAAGACCCTGATGCTGGGAAAGATTGAAGGCAGGAGGAGAAGGGGAGGACAGAGGATGAGATGGTTGGATGGCATCACCAAATCAATGGACATGAGTTTGAGGAAGCTCCAGGAGATGGTGAAGGACAGGGAAGCCTGGCATGCTGCAGTCCATGGAGTTGTAAAGAGTTGGACAAAACTGAAAGACTAAATAAAAACAACAACAAAGCATGTACTTATATTCATATATGTTAATAACTTCATTTATGCAATGGATAAAAAGTCAAACTCACATTTGTAATTATCTCTGAGGCTCTTCTGGTGGCTCAGATGGAAAAGAATCTGCTTTAATGCAGGAAACCCAAGTTCAGTTCCTGGGTTGGGAATATCCCTTGGAGAAGGGAATGACAACCCACTCCAGTATTCTTGCCTGGAGGATCCCATGGACAGAGGAGCCTGGCAGACTACAGTCCATGGGGTCACAAAGAGTTGACATGACTTAATGACTGAACCACAGCAGAGAAACTAAAGAAGGAGCTGAAATTTGGGTATAAAGTTAATCACAGTTACAATAAAAGTTAATGAGGTTAATCAGTGGTATTCTTTTATTTTAACATAAATGAAACACACCTTAGAATTCAAGATAATGATTTTGCTTAGTACCTAACTCAAGCCAAGGGAAAGGAGTCAATTGAATTCTACAGAGTTCATTCATGATCTCTACCCACTTAACCAGAATCTGTACTCACACACTGTTTTCCAGCCTGCTATTCTGGGTAAACTATTCATACCCCTAACTAGAGTTAATTCCACCAGGTATTCAGTAAACTGCAACCCTTTCATCAATAAAAGAATAAGCCAGACATTTGTTTACCTTTAGTCCATTATCACCATGTTAAAAACTCTAGGAGGGGTGAAGTTTGAATTAGCATGTATACTTGGCATTATTTCTTCTATCATGCATAAAGGAAAAAAAAAGAAAGCTTTCATAAGTTCATTTTTTGACCCAGCTGCTACCATGCAACTTTGCTTCTTTTTTTAATGTAAATACTTTTGAAATTATTTCTTTTTTTTCTTTTTTCCAAGCCCTTCAGATGATAATATAAATGAAAACCATTTTGAGGGAACAGTGGCTTATATATTATAAAGTTGAAAATTCTAATATAGCAATTTACTCAGGTATATGTCTTATAACATTCCTTACATATAGTCATCTATAAAAAGGTAAAAGCAGACATGTAAAACATGCATTGCTTGCAAAAGAGACAAAAAAATATATATAATAATTTCAACCCAAATGTCTACAAATGTTCCCTGATAATCAGTGGGTCAATAAATTGCAGTACAGTCATAATGCAATGTAATCATAATAGATATTATAACAATAAAAAATCCATTATTAATGTTATTGCTGTTGTTATTTATTTACTCAGTCATGTCTGACTCATTTTTGTCCCCATGGAATATAGTTGGCCAGTCTCCCCTGTTCATGGGATTTTGCTGGCAAGAATACTGTAGCAGGTTACCATTTTCTTTTGCAAGGCATCTTCCTGACCCAGGCATCAAGCTACTTTTTCCTGAATTGCAGGTGGATTGTTTACTGCTGAACCATCAAGGCTCCCCAATTTTAATAGTATCATATGTTAAAAAAAAAAAAAGTATTAAAATGTGTGTACTACATTCCAATTTTGAAATTTAAAACCATGTAAAAGTACACATATTTAGGGATTCCAACTTACCTTATAAAAAAGAAACAGGGAATCTTACCAAAAAAAAAAAAAAAAAAAAAAAAATTCTCGATACCACGTACTTTGAGAGAGTAAAAGGTTTAGTAGTATTTAAAGAGTCACAAAGAGACCTCAAAAATAATGGGAATATATATGTATATATATATATTTAAATTTTTTTTGCTTGAGCTAGATTTTGAGTGCTCTGCACTGTCTGTATTCTCATCCTTTATTCCTTGTGTATATTTTATGGTTATCCTTTTAATTTTTAAAAAGTACAGAAATACCTGGATCAAGAACATGGCAAATTATTACTTTCCTAAGCTAAAGAAATATCTGATTTCTTAGATCATCAATACCTGGCAAAGTTAATCACAAGATCAATGTCAAATATATTTCAGTGTTTATTTCAGGAATATTTTTAAAATTCATTGGGAGGAGGAAGTTTTACAAGAATAAAATTATAGCCAGAAATTATAATAAATAATGCACACATATCTATAAAAATGTTTTGGTTACTATGTTTATTAAACAAAATAATTTCAAGGCAACACTATCTAGTAGAATATGATAGGAAAACTGTTATATGTAATTTTTTTAATCAAGAAAATGAAAAGAAAAACAATTCCATAAAATTGGACAAGAAGCATGAGTAAAAAAAAAGTAAATATGTTTGTAGTGAAGTGTTCAGTCACAATGGGATCAGATACAGACAAGTAAAGGCCTTAAGGTCCTGCAGCTACCAAGCACTATAAGGAATCAAATCCAGTCTGCTTGAGTCTAAAGCCCAAGCTGTAAATATCAACAAAGCAGAATTTTATCCAACCAGAAAGAAAATCCATATATTTATCCAAGAAATTCTAGAATATGCTTTATATTTAATACTTTAGTGAAAAATATTATACTTAAGCAGACTAAAAAATTTAAGATATTATTAAATGATATTTTGCTTTTCCTGTGATATTGAAAACCTTGCTTAAAGATACTGAGAAGATTAAAGGCAAAATTGTGCCTAATGCCTTAAGTATCCTTTTTATTACCTTGTATATTCAACTATTTCCTTCTTACTGGATCCTATTCGTTCATTATTAAACACATTCTTGTCTCTCCACTAAAGAAAAATTTGCAATCTCTGTTACCATATCCCATTTCATCTAAAGTTCATTTAAATTCATTTCATTCTTTCCTCCCTTTACAATCACTCATTTTTTTAATTTAAAGAGTTTTGGTCGTGTGCCCTGTGACATGTGACATTTTAGCTCCTTAACCAGGGACTGATCTCATGGCCCTGTGGTGTAAGAAAAGAGGTTTAACCATTGAATCACCAGAGAAATCCCTAAAGATTTTTAAATTTATTTTTGATTGGTTTATAACAGTATGTATGTTTCATCTATACAATACCATGTAAGTTTTATCTATACATTACATTTCTACTTTTTACATAACTCAGCAAGCTTACCACCTAAAATTTAATTTCCATCTGTCACCATATAATTGATCACCTTTATCATTTTGCTCTTCCCCAAACGCCTTCCCCTTGGGTAAACATTGATCTGTTCTTTGAATTTTTGCCTTTATGTTTGTTTGGTTTGTTGTATTCACGTGTGTGTGTGTGTGTGTGTGTGTGTGTGTGTGTGTATTCATCATAGAATTTTCAATAGCCAAAATAGGGAAACAATTCAAGTGCCCACCAACAGATAAACAGATAAAGAAAATACAGTCTATGTATATACAGTGGAATAATACTAATCCAGATGTTGTCCTGAGAATCCTTTTTTCTTGGAGACAGAGAACTTTTGACACAGGCATTTTTACTACCTTCATATATTTTGAGTTTGTAAAATTAAACTATCCAGAACCAAATGAGACCCAACATATGGAAATACCAGTAGAGAAGTTAATTCTTTCAATTCCTTCTCAGCCTTGAATGCTATTACTGAAATTTGTAGAGGAAGTTTTGTGCTGTTTACCCAAGACAACCGTCTCTGTCCTTCATCATCTCCTGAAGTTTGCCCAAATTCATGATTATTGAATTGGTGATGCCATCAAACAATTTCATCCCTCTGGTGTCCTCTTCTTCTGTCTTTAACCTTTCCTAGCTTCAGAATCTTTTCTAATGAGTCAGCTGTTAGTATCAGGTGGCCAAAATATTGCAGCTTCAACATCAGTTCTTACAGTGAGTATTCTGGGTTGATTCCCTTTAAGAATGACTTGTGAGATCTCATTGCAGTCCAAGGAAACCTCAAGAGTCTTCTCCAGCACTGCAGTTCAAAAACATCAATTCTTTGGTGTTCTGTCTTCTTAATGGGTCAGCTCTCACATCTGTACATGAGCACTGGAAAGACAATATGGACCTTAATTGGCAAAATTATGTCTTTGCTTTCTAACAGATTCTCTAGGTTTCCTATATCTCCTCAGTCAAGAAGCAATCATCTCTTAATTAAATGGCTGCAGTCACCATCTATAGTGGTTTTAGAGCCCAAGAAGAGAAATCTATCACTCTTTTCACCTATCCCCTTTCTATTTGCCATGAAAAAATGGGACTGGATGCCATGATCTTACTGTTAATGTTGAGTTTTAAGCCAGCTTTTTCACTCTCTTCTTTCACCTTTGTTAACAGGCTCATTACTTCCTCTTCACTTTCTGCCATTAAAGTGATATCATCTGCATTTCTCAGGTTTTTTATATTTCTCCTGGAAATCTTGATTCCAGCTTATAACTCATCCAGCCCAACATTTTGCATTCTCTGCTCTGTGTTGGGAATTGAACCCAGGTCTCCTGAATTGCAGGCAGAAGCTTTACCATATGAGCCATCAGGGAAGCCCATGAAATAGGCAGGGTGACAATAAATAGCCTTGTCATATTCCATTCTCAATTTTGAAGTAGTCAGTTGTTCCACGCAAGTTTCTAACTTCTGCTCCTTGATCCATATGTAGGTTACTCAGGCAGCAAGTAAGATGGTTCCCAAAATATTGGAGGACTTTAATAACCCACCTTCATCAGTGGACAAATAATCCAGACAGAAATAAGGAAACACAGAACATGAATGATACTTTAGTTGGAATTGATGTTTATAGAGCATTCCATCAAAAGGAGCAGACTGAACATTCTTCTCAAGTGCACACAGAACTTTCTTCAGGATTGATCACATTCTTGGCCATAAGGCAAGACATGCTAAACTTAAGAAAATTGAAATCATATCAAACATCTTTTCTGATCACAAGGCTATGAGATTAGAAGTAAAGTACAAGAAAATACTCTAAGAAACACAAACAATATACTACTAAACAACCACTGGATCACTGAAGAAATAAAACAAGAAATTTTTTAAAAAATCTAGAGATAAATGAAAATGAAAGCACAGTGGTCCAAAACTTAAGGGATGCAACAAAACACTTCTAAAAGGGAAGTTTATAGCAATACCTTACCTTGCTATTGTTTATAGCAATCTTACCCCAAGAAACAAACAAACAAAAAAATCAGATAAACAACCTAACCTTACACCTAAAACAACTATACAAAGAACCAACAAAACCTAAAATTAGTAGAAGGAAGGATCTCATAAAGATCAGAGCAGAAATAAATGAAATAGAGACAAGAAAAAAACCAATCATACAGATCAATAATACTGAATTCTTGTTCTTTGAAAAGATAGAAAAAAATGATAAATCTTTAGCTTTTTCTTCACTAAGAAAAAAAGGGAGAGGACTCAAATCAGTAAAATTAAAATACAAAAAGAAGTTACAAATGAGATCACAGAAATACCAAGGATCATAAGAGATTATCATGAACAATTGTAGGCTTCTCAGGTGGGACTGATGGTAAATAATCTTCCTGCCAATGCAGGAGACACAAGAGATGTGGGTTTGATCCCTGGGTCAGGAAGATCCCCTGGAGAAAGAAATGTCAACTCACTCCAGTATTCTTGCTTTTAAAATCCCATGGACAGAGGTAAAGCTCATGAAACCTCAAAGAGTCAGACACGACTGAACACGAACACAATGAACAAATGTATGCCAATAAAATGGACAACCTGAAAAGAATGGACAAATTCTTAGAAAGGTAAATATCTCTAGACTGAACCAGGAAAAAATAAAAAATGCAGACAGACCAATCACAAGCACTGAAAGTGAAACCATGATTAAAAACCTCCCAAGAAACAAAAGCCCAGGACACAATGGCTTTCCAGGTGAATTTTATCAAACATTTAGAGAAGAGTTAACACTTATCCTTCCACAACTGTCCTAAAAAGTCACAGAGGAAAGAAAACTTTCCAACTCATTTTATGAGGTCACCATCACCTTGATACCAAAACCAGACAAAGATATGATAAAAAGAAAGAAAGAAGATTGCCAGCTAATATCACTGATGAACATAGATGGAAAAATATTCAAGAAAATAGATGTAGAAAAAATATTTGATAAAATTCAGCACCCACTTATGATAAAAAACAAACAAACAAACAAAAAAACAAACAAATAAACCTCTCCAGAAACAGGGCACAGAGGGAACATACCTCAACCTAACAAAGACCAAATATAACAAATCTACATAGCATCATACTCAATAGTGAACAGCTGAAAGCATTTCTCTAGTATCAGGAGCAAGACAAAGATGTCTGCTGTCACCACTGTTACTCAACATATTTTTTCAAATCCGAGCTACAGTAATCAGAGAAGAAAAAGAAGTAAAGGGAATCTAAATTGGAAGAGAAAAAGTTAAACCCTCACTGTGTGCAGATGGCATGTTACTATACATAGAAGATCCTAAAGATGCTACCAGAAAACTACTAAAACTCATCAGTAAATTTGATAACTTTGTAGGTTACAAAATTAATACTAATCTGTTGCATTTCTATACACTAACAATGCAAGGTCATAAAGAGAAATTTAAAAAACAATTCTATTTACCACTGTACTAAAAATAATAAAATACATAGGAATAAACCTACCTAAGAAGAAAAGAGGCCTATACTATGAAACTATAAGATTCTGATGAAAGATATCAAAGAATACATAAACACATGAAAATATATATCATGTTCATATATTGGAAGAATCAATATTCTCGAAATGACTATATTACCCAAGGCAATTTACAGATTAAATGCAAACCCTATCAAATTACCAACCACATATACAGAGAACTAGAATAAAAAATAATAAAAAAAAAAAAAAAGCTCAAAATTTGTATGGAGACACAAAAGCTCCTGAATAGCAAAAGCAACATGAAAACGAAAAATGGAGCTGGAGGAATCAGGGTCACTGATTTCAGACTATACTACAAAGCTATCATCATCAAAACAGTATGATACTGGCACAAAAATAGAAATTTAGATCAGGGAACAAGATAGAAAACCATAAATAAGTCCATATACATATAGTCAAGTAGTCTATATCAAAGGAAGCAAGACTACACAATGTTGAAATGACAGAGTCTTTATCAAACTGTGCTGGGAAAACTGGAGAGTCACAGGTTAAAAAAAATGAAATTAGATCATTCCTTAACTCTATACACAAATATAAGTTCAAAATCAATTAAAGATATAAATGTGAGATAGGACACTATAAAACTCTTAGTGGAAAAGCATAAGAAGAACACAGTCTGGTATAAATTATAGCAACATTTTTTTCAATCCATCTATCTGAATAGTAAGATAATGAACACCTTATTGTAAAACTCAGACATAAACTGAAGAAATTAGGGAAAACCATTAAGTCATACAGGGATGACCTAATCAAACCCTTATGATTATACAGTGGGAGTGACAAAAAGATTGAAGGGACTAGATCTGACGGGCAGAGTGCCTGAAGAACTATGGACAGAAGTTAGAAACAGTGTACGGGAGACAGTGATCAAAACCATCCCTAAGAAAAAGAAAAGCTAAAAGGTAAAATGATCATTTGAGGAGGCCTTAAAAATAGCTAAGAGAAAAAGAGAAGTGAAAGGCAAAGGAGAAAAGGAAAGTTACACTCATCTAAATGCAAAGTTCCAAAGAATAGCAAAGAGAGATAAGAAAGCCTTCTCAACTAAACAATGCAAAGAAATATCAGAAAGCAATGCAATGGTAAAGACTAGAGAGCTCTTCAAGAAAATTAGAGATGCCAAGAGAACATTTCATCTGAGGATTTCATGTGAGTAAAGGACAGAAGTGGTATAGGCCTAACAGAAGCAGAAGATATTAAAAAGAGGTGGCAAGAATACACAGAAAAACTATACAGAAAATATCTTAATGACATGGATAGACAAGACATTGTGATCACTCACATGTAGTCAAACATCCTGGAGTTGGAATGCAAGTGGGCATTAAGAGCATTACTGCAAACAAAACTAGAGGAAGTGATGTGGTCCCATCTGAACTATTTCAAATCCTGAAAGATGATGCTGTGAAAATGCTGCACTCAATATGCCACCAAATTTGGAAATTCAGCAGTGGCCACAGAACTGGTCAGTTTCCACTGAAAAGATCAGCTTTCATTCCAAACCCAGAGAAGAGCAATACCAAACTGTGTTCAAAAGACTGCACAATTGCACTCATTTCATGCACTAGCACGGAGAAGGCAATGGCAACCCACTCCAGCACTCTTGCCTGGAAAATCCCATGGACAGAAGGGCCTGGTATGCTGCAGTCCATGGGGTCGCCAAGAGTCAGACATGACTGAGCGACTTCACTTTTACTTTTCATTTCCATGCATTGGAGAAGGAAATGACAACCGACTTCAGTGTTCTTGCCTTGAGAATCCCAGGGACAGTGGAGCCTGGTGAGCTGCCGATATGGGGTCGCACAGAATCAGACATGACTGAAGCGACTTAGCAGCAGCAGCAGCACGCACTAGCAAAGTAATGCTCAAAATTCTCCAAGCCAGGCTTCAATAGTACTTGAACTATGAATTTTCAGATGTTCAAGCTGGATTAGGAAAGGCAGAGGAACCAGAGATCAAGCTGCCAACATCTATTGGATCATCAAAAAGCTAGAAAATACCAGAAAAACATCTACTTCTGCTTTATTAATTACACCAAAGTCTTCAACTGTGTAGATCACAACAAGCTGTGGAAAATTCATCAAGAGATGGGAATACCAGACCACCTGACCTGCCTCCTGAGAAATATGTATGCAGGCCAAGAAGCAACAGTTAGAACATGCAAGAAGGACCTGACAGATGATGAGATCACTGGATGGCATCATCGATTCAATGGACAAGAATTTGAACAAACTCCAGGAGATATTGGAGGACAGGAAAGCCTGGTGTGCTGTAGTCCATGGGATTGCAAAGTGTTGGATATGACTGAAAGATGGAACAACAACCCAGATAAATGGAAATAAAGGCAAAAATAAGCAAATAGGACCTACTTAAACTCAAAAGTGTTTTCACAGCAAGGGAAATAATAAATGAAACTAAAAGACAACACACAGATTGGGAGAAAATATTTGCAAATGATGTCACTGATAAGGGATTACTCTACAAAATTTACAAATAGCTTATGATGCTTAGTAGCATCAAAACACACAAGTCACTCAAAAAATGGGTAAGACCTGAATAGGCATGTCTCCAAAGAGGACATATACATGGCCAACAGGCAATGAAAAGATGTTAAAAATTGTGAGGTATTAGAGAAATGCAAATCAAAATCATAATGAGATATCACATCACATTGGTCAGAATGGCTATCATCAAAATATCCACAAACAACAAATGCTGGAGAGGGTGTGGCAAGAAGGGAACCCTCCTGCACTGTTGGTGGGAATGTAAATTGGTGCAGCCACTATGGAGAACCTTATGGAAATTCCTTTAAAAAGGAAAAATAGAGCTAACATGCTGCTGCTAGTGCTGCTAAGTCACTTCAGTTGTGTCCGACTCTGTGCAACCCCGTAGATGGCAGCCCACCATGCTCCCCTGTCCCTGGGATTCTCCAGGCAAAAGCACTGGAGTGGGTTGTCATTTCCTTCTCCAATGTATGAAAGTGAAAAGTGAAAGTGAAGTTGCTCTTCCAGGCAAGAGTACTGGAGTGGGTTGCCATTTCCTTCTCCAAGAGCTAACATAGGACCCTGCAATCCCATTCCTGGACATATATCCAGTGAAAACCATGGCCCAAAAATATATGCATCCCATTGTTCATTGTAGCACTGTTTACAATAGCCAAGACATGGAAGCAATCTAAATGCCCATCAACAGAGGAATGGATAAAGAAACAGATATATAATAAATATAATGGAATATGTATGGAACAATAGACTGGTTCCAAATTGGGAAAGGAGTATGTCAAGGCTGTATATTGTCACCCTGCTTATTTAACTTATATGCAGATTACATCATGAGAAACGCTGGGTGGGATGAACCACATGCTGAGCACCAAAGAATTGATGCTTTTGAACTGTGGTGTTGGAGAAGACTCTTGAGAGTGCCTTGGACTGCAAACATCCAACTAGTCCATCCTAAAGGAAATCAGTCCTGAATATTTATTGTAAGGACTGATGCTGAAGCTGCAACTCCAATATTTTGGCCACCTAATATGAAGAGCTGACTCATTTGAAAAGACCCTGATGCTGGGAAATTTTGAAGACAAGAGGAGAAGTGGATGACAGAGGATGAGATTGTATCGCCCACTCAATGGGAATGAGTTCAAGTAAACTCCGGGAGTTGGTGATGGACAGGGAGGCCTGGTGTACTGCAGTCCATGGGGTCATAAGGAGTTAGACATGACTGAGCTACTGAACTGACTGACTGACAATATTACTTATCCAATAAAAGGAATGAAATAATGCCATTTGCAGCAAAATAGATGGACGTAGAGATTGTCATACTGAGTGAAGTAAGTCAGACAGAGAAGGAGAGAAATCATATAACATCCTTTATATGTGGAATCTAAAAATAAATGATACAAATAAACTTATGTACAAAACAGAGACACAGCTCACAGTCTTAGAAAATAAATGTATGGTTGCTAGTGGGAAGGGATAGTTAGGGGCTTTGGGAAGATCAGGTATACACTGTTTTATTTAAAATGGATAACCAACAAAGACCTATTGTATATCACATGGAACTCTGCTCAATGTTATACGCTAGCCTAAATGTGAGGTGCAGGTTTGTGGAAAAATGGATACATGTTTATGTATGGCCGAGTCCCTTTGCAATTCACCTGAAACTACCACAACATTGCTAGTCAGCTATACCCCAATACAAAATGTTTTCGATGTTAGAATATATATATATATATATATATATATATATATATATATATATATTGCACACCAGAAAAAAAGAAAAAAAAAAGGAAAAAGCTTTGGAAATTAAACAAAACAAAACAAAACCAAACAAAGGAAAAATTTTACTCCTTGGAATAAAAGCTATGGCACACCTAGACAGTGGATTTAAAAGCAGAGACATAACTTTGCTCACAAAGGTCCATACAGTCAAAATCATGGTTTTTCCAGTAGTCATGTATGTATGTGAGAGTTGGACCATAAAGAAGACTGAATACTGAAGAATTGATGCTTTTGATTTGTAATGCTGGAGAAGAATCTTGAGAGTCTCTTGGACAACAATGAGATCAGACCAGTCAATCATAAATGAAATCAACTATTAATATTCATTGGGAGGACTGATGTTGAAGCTGAAGCTCCAATACTTTGGCCACTTGATACAAAGAGCCAACTCATTGGATAAGACCCTGATGCTGGGAAAGACTGAAGGCAGGAGAAGGGAGTGACAAAGGATGAGATAGTTGGATGGCATCATCATCTCAATGGACATGTGTTTGAGCAAACACTGGGAAATAGTGAAGAAATAATGACAGGGAAGTCTAATATGCTATAGTTCATGGGGTATCGAAGAATCAGACACTACCTAAAAATTGAAAACAGCACAAGTCTGGCAACTCTAATTGAAATTCAAACCTCACATATTAGGGCTCTGTCATTCACATGGAACTCAACTTACTTTTCATTGCAAAATATATCTTGGTTTGCAGATTCTGCTGAAAGCAAAGTAAACTATCAGTGATCTGTTTACCAATTCTCATTTAGAACCAATTCCAGCTGTAGCCATTCTTTAAATATGAGGCCAAAATGCATAATATCAGCTTAATATTGAAATGCAGCAGCTTTTACACTATGGTCTTATTATATTTTGAGTTTACTAAGTTATTTCCTGTCAAAAATCAAATCAGTCTTTGTGTGAAAAGGGTAGGAGCAAGGACTTCTTACTGAAAGTTAAAGCAACAACAAATTCAAGTAACACATATCCCATAATAATTAGGTCGCAAACAAAATGAAGTTTACATAATAAATGTCAAATATTATGCATTATTTTGCTGGCACTGTAATCATTTTCTTATATTTCCTTTCTTCCTCTTTTTTTAACTTTATTATTGATGTGGTCACATGCATATATTAATGTGCATAAAGTAATCTTAGTTATAAAGAATCAAAGAAAGTTACCATAGTGTAAACAGGAAAAACTGTAATATTTTTACACCAATGAAAAAAGGTTCATGTGTTCTCTGCCATCATTATCTGCTCTCCTTAATGTAACTACTGTTCTCTCACCTTGATTAGTTTTACCACTTCTAAAATGTCATGTAAATAAAATCATAGTGTATGTACTCTTGTGAATTTGCCTTCTTTTCCTCAAAATGAGGTCTACAAGGTTTTTTCATGCTATTGTATATATCAGTAGTTTGTTTTTTCTTTTCTATGTGTATACAATTAACAAATAAAATGAAATATGTTTATTCATTGCTTTACTAATGGATACTTGTGTTGCAATTGCTTTGTGAAATTACAGAAAAATCTTATGTACATTCTTATGCATAACAATTTGTGGCCACATATATTCATGTAGAGTAGGTACCTCTAAGAGAATCGTTGAGTCATAGGCTGATATTAAACTACCTTTGCATTAATTGCATCTGTTTATCAAATCTGTTATTTGAATCAGGCATAAGCAACTAGGAGCGGCCTAGTCAATAAAGATTCAAGCTGATCTCTAAACCCCCACCCACAGATAACTCCAATTATCCCAGGAGAGCTCACAGACATCCTACAAAATAACTATAGAGAAATTTTCAAGTCAGAGGCATGAACCCAAGGCACACAGTGGATACAAACTAACCACAGAAGCTTCTCCAACTCCCACACAAGCATCCTTGATGCACAGCTGTGTCCTTAAGTGACCTCAGGCAGCCAGAAGTCCACTAAGGGTTTATGAGCATTCTCTAAATACATAGATCTGATTATAAGAGATTGAACTATGTGAAAGACATACACAGTAGAGCCTGTTGTTATGTATCTTGTACCTGTCAATCAAAACTCTCAGTCCACACCCACCTAGATTAATATGTAGAAGTCTCTTTTTGAAAAACCCTTACTTCATTATTCTGGCACCACAGCCTGTCTTAGTTTGGCCCATCTCTTGAGTTCCTTGAGGTTTTCTTTCTGTTCCTTCTTCAATTAACTTGTTTTTGTTATAGATAAAACCTCGGATTCTTCTCTGTGTTCTAACCAAGAACGAAGGCCTCATGAGGAACTGTCCTCTTCAATTATTAGTGTGAAGTAGTGAAAGTGTTAATAATTCAGTCATGTCCAGCTCTTTTCAACCCCATGGGTTGTAGCCTTCCAGGCTCCTATGTCCATGGAATTCTCTAGGCAAGAATGCAGTAGTGGGTTAGCCATTCCCTTCTCTGCGAAGTCTTCTCAACCCAGGGATCAAACCCAGGTCTCGTGCATTGCAGACAGACTCAGTACCATCTGAGCCACAGGAAAGTGAGTGTTAGTCACTTCAGTCGCATCCAACTGTTTGTGACGGTTGGACTGTAGCCTGCCAGGCTCCACTGTCCATGGAATTCTCCAGGCAAGAATACTGGAGTAGGTTGCCTTTCCCTTCTCCAGGGGATCTCCTCTATCCATGGATTGAACCTAGGTCTCCTGCATTGCAGGTGGATTATTTACCATATGAGCCATGAGGGAAGCCACCAGGGAAGTCCCTCAATTTTCCCTATGTGGTAACAAATCTAGATAGTAGATACATAAGCATTCTTCACACAGTTCTCTCAAATTTTATGCATGTTTGAAATATTTCAAAATAAAAAAGGGGGAAATCTAATATGGAGGATATGGGCAAGTACCAGGGTTACTCATTCTTGTTCTGTGTACAAGACACATTTAAATATCCAGAAATGCCTATGTAAGGAAAACCATATGCTGAATCATAGAGGGGCTGGGCCTTGACAGCAGGCTGAGAAACAAGGCCAGAATTCAACCCTTCTGCAGGTAGATATATGCAAGAAAGGATATAATGCTTGTAATCTGTACATTTTTCTTTTTTCACAAACACTTAAATCAATTAAATCATATCATACTGAAAGGATAAACAGAATCCCGAAGTGATACATTTTTGGTTCTTTCATACGAAAGAAAGCTTGATTAAACAGATGTCATGTTTTTCCATAATAAGGCCATATCAGATGAACTTTCATCTAATATTCAAAATCATCTTAATATATTCTAAAATAAACATAAAATCTCTTTAAATGCAATCTTCCATTCTACTGATGGGGTCACGTGTAGAGGGAATCATCCTTGAGGCATTTACTAATTTGAATACATATCTAATCACTAAACGTTGATGTTTTTACCTCCCAAATAATGTTTCAATAAAATTGCTTTGTAATAGTTCACTTGAGGCTTTGAAATGAGAAGTTCAGTTCAGTCACTCAGTCGTGTCTGACTGTTTGCAACCCATGGACTGCAGCACAACAGGCTTCCCTGTAAATCACCAACTCACGGGGCCTACTTAAACTCATGTCCAACACATCAATGATGCCATCCAACCGTCTCATCTTCTGTCATTGGCTTCTCCTCCCACCTTCAATCTTTCCCAGCATCAGGGTCTTTTCCAAATAGTCAGTTCTTCACACCACGTGGCCAAAGAATTGGAGTTTCAGCTTCAGCCTCAGTCCTTCCAATGAATATTCTGAATTGATTTCCTTTAGGATGGACAGGTTGGATCTCCTTGCAGTCCAAGGGACTCTCAAGAGTCTTCTCCAGCACCACAGTTCAAAAGCACTCAGTTCTTTGACGCTCAGCCTTCTCTATGGTCCAATGCTCACATCTGTACATGACTATTGGAAAAACCGTAGATTTGACTATATGGACCTTTGTCAACAAAGTAATATCTCTGCTTTTTAATATGCTGTCTAGGCTTCTCGTGGCTTTTCTTCCAAGGAGCAAGCATCTTCTAATTTCATGGCTGTCAATACTGTCTGCAGTGATTTTGGAGGCCAAGAATATAGTCAGTGTTTTCATTTTTTTTCCCCCATTTAGACTCCATGAGGTAATGGGACCAAATGCCATGATCTTAATTTTTTTAATATTGTATTTAAATCCAGGTTTTTCACTATCCTCTTTGACCTTCATCAAGAGGGACTTTAGTACCTTTTTGCTTTCTGCCATTAGGGTAGTATCATATGTTTCTGTGAGGTTGTTGATATTTTTTCCTGAAATCTTGATTCCAGTTTGTGATTCATCCAGCCCAACATATCACATGATATACTCTTCAGATAAGTTAAATAAGCAGGTTAACAATATACAGCCTTAACATACTCCTTCCCCAATTTTGAATCAACCCTTTGTTCTGTGACCAGTTTTAACTGTTGCTTCTTTTCCTACATACAGGTTTCTCAGGAGGCAAGTAAGATGGTCAGGTATTCTTATCTTTTTAAGAATTTTCTACAATTTGTTGTGATCCACACAGTCAAAGGTTTATGCGTTGTCAATAAAGCAGAAGTAGATATTTGTCTCGAACTCTCTTGCTTTTTCAATGACCCAACGGATGTTGGCAATTTGATCTCTGGTTCCTCTTCCTTTTCTACATCCAGCTTGAACATCTGGAAGTTCGCAGTTTACATACTGTTAAAGCCTGACTTGGATAATTTTGAGCATTACTTTGCTAACATGTAAGATGAGTGCAATTGTGCAGTAGCTTTAACATTCTTTGGCATTGCTTTTTTTTGGGATTGGAATGAAAGCTCACATTTTCCAATCCTGTGACCACTGCTGAGTTTTCCAAATTTGCTGGCATGTTGAGTACAGCACTTGCACAGTATTGTCTTTTAGGATTTGAAATAGTTCAGGTGTAATTCCATCACCTCCAACAGCTTTGTTGGTAGTAATGCTTTCTAAGACCCACTTGGCTTCACCCTCCAAGATGTCTGGCTCTAAGTTAGTGAGCACACCATCATGCTTATCTGGGTCATTATTTATTTATTTATTTATTTGTGCAGTTTTTCTGTGTATTCTTGCCACCTCTACTTAATCTTTTCTGCTATTGTTAAATCCTTTCCATTTCTGTCCTTTATTGTGTCCATTTGCACGTGAAAATCTCTAATTTCTTGAAGAAATCTCTAGTCTTTCCCATTGTATCATTTTCATCTATTTTTTTGCATTATTGACTTCAGAATGCTTTCTTATTTATCCTTGCTATTTTGCCTATAAAAATTAATCAAAAAGCTGAAATAATTACTTTATTCACATATATATATTTAATTTCCTGAACTCAATGATAATAAAGGTCATAGCTTCTTTACCTTTTTATATATCATTTATTTATAAAATAGTGAGTGAATGATAGTCACTCAGTCGTGTCTGACTCTTTGTGACCCCATGAACTGTAACTTGTCAGGCTTCTTTGTTCATTAAATTCTCCAGCCAACAATGCTACAGTGGGATTCCATTTCCTTCTCCAGATTTATAAAATAATCACCATACATTTTTTTTCATCATGTGAGAATTTCTGTTGTAAGCTGTTTTTCTGTGTGATCTTGAATTGAAATCTAGAGGTTTTTCACTTCTAATTTTATTTTCTTTACCACTATTTACTCATGTTAGGACAACAGAATTATGAAGGGTGTTAATCCGAGTCTAAAAATAAAATGTGTGCTAATAATTTTTATTCTTACTTAAGTAAATATTGGTTTTGTCAGTCCTTTCATGATGAAAATTGCTTATCTCCAAATTTAAAATGTCAATACTCTTAAAGAATATCCAAGGGAGAAATTGAGAATATATCTGGTAATTCATGCAATAAATCCCCGAAATCTGCCTTTAAGAAAAAGTAATTTAAGAAGGATAAAATTGCTTTGTCTTGCTCAAATTTTTCATAAAACTGCTAAATTGTCCTCTTCTTTGAGCAAGACTTTTATGAATTTTTAAGAATATTGCTTCATTAAAATTGTATTTGCCTAAAATGTATGCTTGCATAGTACATAGGTAAACATGGAAAGGATAATGTTTTAAAGAGATGAAACCCTATTTGCATAATTTCACTGAAAGTCACTAAAGTAAACTCATATTTATCACAATAGATTGAAGGGCTCTATACTTTTGGAGGGCTTCTCTGGTTGCTCAGTGGTAAAGAATCACCTGCAATGCAGGAGAAGCAAGTTTGATCTCTGTGTTGGGAAGATCCTCTGAAGAAGGACATAGCAACCCACTCCAGTATTCTTGCATGAAGAATCCCATGGATAGTGCAGCATGGCGGGCTACAGCCCACGAGGTCACAAAGAGTCAGGCATGATTAAAGAGACTGAGCATACACACACACACTTTTGGAAATGCTACATAAGCCTCAAAGTGCATTTGTCTTTATCTTAAGGTGTTCATGCAATGATCCTTTGCTATAATCAGAATTAAATATGATGAGCATTAGAAAAAATGAAAAAAACATTTTCTTGGATAGCTCATTGCCCTTTAAGTAAATACAACAATTCATTGATAGTGCTAAATCTAAAAAGATATTATAAACAAGAAGTCATAGCAATAAAATCCCTTTAGAAGACAGGCCCTATACAAATCTAGGAAATAACATTTTAATGTATATATGGGTGCATTTATATGTATGTATATTTATTCTCTAACATTTACAGTGCCTAAACAAAATTAGCACAGATATTAAAAATGACAACAAAGTAAAACAGTTTACTGAATTCCTACTACTAGAATGTTCAAAAAAACCAATAAAAAGCAGAAAAGATACTCTTTTCCCCTTGTTTGAGGGACTGAGCTTGACTTGATCAGTCCTTTGAGTATAGGTATCATTGTTCGTTAGATCCTGAAATTTGCACCAATGTTATACATTTATATTGTGAGATGTTTAAAGCATTTTTTAAAGAGTTGAAAAAAATCATCAGAAAATTTACAGAATAATATCATCAGGGTATCAAATTATATCAAATTTTTACCACACTCTGCCTCAAGTTAAAATCATACTATATTCTAACTGCCATTAATACCACATTAACTAAAAACTTTCAGTGAAAAAAATCTGAGTTAAGTAAAAACATACAATTAAAGATCCTGTATATAATGTTCAGAAAGAATTACATACATATTTTAAACAACACTTTATATCTGAATAATTGAAACATGATTCTATATAAATTAATTATAAAGTTATGAAATATGACATATATTTATTTGTAAAAAATAATTGAATAGGATTTAAATTGTTAGAAAAAATTTATGTTTCTATGTATTGAGAAGATAACCTCACAAGCATTGCTTCCTTTTCTATAGGAACTTGTGTATCCATTGAAAAACATTTTCCTGACCCCATTTCCACTGGGCTACTTTTTCTACAAATAGAAAAGTTCTAGTTATTATTAGCAGTGCCCAATAGACATACAGGTGAAAGGATTATTGAATATGGCATACATTTTGTTATGAAAAGGCACTAGAGAGAAAAATGCAGCTGCAAGACTATTATAAAAATGTGCTTTTGCTTAAAGGTAAGTTGCAAGGAATTTTTTTCTCTTCTATTTTAATTAGGTAAGCCCAGGCATATTTTATGTGCAGAATATTTCAAATGGTGAGGGAAATGAGTGTCATTTAGCAACTAATAGTTTTTAAAATAGCCTTTTAAGATTTTTTGTTGGTCTCTTGAAGTTCTACCAGCTGTTTTGCAATTACAGAAATGCTATAGAACGAATCACTCTGGGATAGCTGAATTACTGGAAACTTTAGTGGAGTCAGATCAAAGGCTGACAAGGGGCTTTACTTAGAAGATAAAGTACAATAGGGTTGTGAAAAGTTTTATTTGAGATCATTTCCTTATCTCTCAAAGACTGAATAAGACTTTTGAAACATCAGCAATCCAGAGTAATCCACTTTCCTCTGACCTGAGCTTCTATAAGCCTACTGCTGTAGTTTAATACTTTGATTTGTTGAGAATAGAAAAAAAAAAAAAGGAAAAAAAGAATGAGAGAAAAGGCAGATTTTGTCATATCTGGCAAAGAAAACTCTCAGGTAATCATGTCAGGAGAGGAAGCGAGTTTTTTACTCAAGTGTTCTTTTAATCAGTGAATTTCTATAACACATATCATATTCTTTTAATAGTTATAAACAGAATTTATATTAATACATGTATTCATGCAAACTGAACTTATTAAAATAACATATTATTTCTATAAGTAGAATTGACTAAAACAAAATATACATTCTATAATCTTTAATCTATTCAGTCATAAAGTAAGATTTAATGACTTTTTCACAGACACTTTAGAAAATACTTGGTGGACCTCTGAGATTTCCTTCCTCTCTGATTTATTTTCCACACACCCACTAAAATGTGTCAACTCCTTTCTAAAATTGCTCCATTTCTTTGTTGTCTAGACTAGATATTTTACTTCCATTTTTAGTTATCCTATTTGCTTCACCATATTTTCTTTAAAATGTTTTTATAGGAATTTACTTAAGCACCCATATTCAATACCCACTTTTTTCCTACTCACTGAATTATTACCTCAGTCGTATCCATCTACTGAATTTTAGTTGCCAAGGTCACTAATGACACTCTTGTTACTAACTCTTAAAAGCATATATTCATTTTTCTTACTGTAACTTAGCAGTATTTTTCATTGTTTAGCATTCCCTCTCCACCTCAGCTCTCTCCTCTCTTGTCTCACTTGACACTATCCTCCTACTTTCTTGGCTGCTTCTTTCAGTCTGTTTTGAGCACCACAAGCTGCACTGAGACATTAAATGGTGACTTTGCTGGATTCTTCCCCATATCCCATTTCTCTTCTCCCATGACCTACTCTTCCTGCCACGGTGATCTACTCCCCGACTTTATTTTCTATTAATATATGTTAATAACTACAACTGTACATTTCAAACCTGTTTCCATTTCTCATGATTTAAATAATTATATATCTTGGATTTTGACATTTGATTGCTAGATGACACATCTTAATAAGAACATAAATTAAATTGAATTTTTACCCTCAGAAATGATTTTCTAGTATCCCTTTTTTAGAGCTGGATACTGCAATTTAGCTTTACTTTAACCTAGACAGCATATTAAAAAGCAGCGACATTACTTTGTCAACAAAGGTCCATCTAGTCAAGGCTACTGTTTTTTTCCAGTAGTCATGTATGGATGTGAGAGTTGGACTGTGAAGAAAGCTGAGCGAAGAACAATTGATGCTTTTGAACTGTGGTGTTGGAGAAGACTCTTGAGAGTCCCTTGGACTGCAAGGAGATCCAGCAAGTCCATCCTAAAGGGATACCAGCCCTGGGTGTTCATTGGAAGGACTGATACAGAAGCTAAAACTCCAATACTTTGGCCACCTGATTTGAAGAGCTGACTCATTGGACAAGACCCTGATACTGGGAAAGATTGAAGGCGGGGGGAGATGGGGACGACAGAGGATGAGATGGTTAGATAGCATCACTAACTCAATGGACATGAATTTGAGTAAACTCTGGGAGTTTGTGATGGACAGGGAGGCCTGGAATGCTGTAGTTCATGGGGTCACAAACAGCCGGGCACGACTGAGCGACTGAACTGAATTGAACTGATGGCATAGATAATCATACTGCTTCCATCTTACCTTTCACCTACATTACTGTCTCTTCCATCAAACTCTTATACTACATGACTGTATCACCTCATTCCACAAATATCTGGCTTTCTGTGTCTCCTCAGTACATTCAAGCTACTCTCAAAAAATATACCAATAATCTGAGTGGCTTAGTAGTAGACATAGCTCTAGGATCCTGAAGTCCAAGATTAAAAGAACTATCATATTCAGTGCAAGTGAGGAGGAGCATGCTTTCTAGTTTACACACAATCATTTTCCTATTGTGTCTTCACATGGTGGAAGGAGCAGTTATCTAGGCTCTCTTTAATAAAGGTATTAATTCTATATGAGGGTCCCATCTTCATGACCTAATCACTTCCCAAAGGCCTCATCTCTAATTAGTACCCCACTGGTGTTAGTCCTTCAGCATATGATTTTGAAGAGACACAACCATCCAGTTTATAGCAGTAGCTCGAATGTCTCCTGATGATTTGATATTGAAATCATTATGGGAAAAACCCATGGCCATACAACACTGCAGCTTTTGTTATTTTGATTCTAAGGCAGTTACCAGATTTAAAAAAAAAAATTTCTCTTAAGAAAGGGCATGTCCTCCACTATCCCTAAAATCATATATGGAAACCTGTGGCAATTTCATTATTTTATTTTACAGTGTGAGGGAAAGGAAGGGCTCATGGAGAAGATGACAGCCTGGTACACTGTTCCCTTACCACACAGTCTAAAGTAAAACATTCTGTGTACTTGTCACCTACATAGTCAGACCTTCTCTTAGACTTAGCATTCAGAAACTATCCATACCCAAATGGGTAGGAAAGGTTGAGACACACTCTTGTCATAAATAGCATCCACAGCATAGAATTAAACAATCCAACAGGTACTCAAAACCTAACAAACAAACGTATACTTTCCATAGAACAGCATCAGAATACATCTCCTCAAGAGCACATGAATAGAGTCCAAAATATCTCATTATGCTAGTGCAGAAAAATATCTTAATAAATTTCAAAAGATTGAAATCATTTCAAGAATTTTTTCTGACTACAATAAGAAAAAAAAAAAGAAATAAATTATAAGAAGAAAGCAGAAAAATTCACAAATGTGTAGAGACTAAATATGTGCTCCTGAAAACCAATAGGTCAAAGAATAATTAAAAGGATAACTTAAAAAAAAAAAAAGCATACTAAACTTACAGAATACAGCAAAAATAGTGTTAAGATGGAAGTTTATAGTAAAGAGTGCTTACATTGAATAAAAGAAAGCTTTCAAATAAATGACCTATCCTTACAACTCAATATAATAGAGAAAGAAATATCAAAGAACAGAGCAGAAATAAATCAAATAGTCTTTAAAAAAATCAGTGAAACTAAGCTGTCTCTTTGAAGGCATAAGCTTGAAAACCTTAAACAAGACAAAAATAAATAAATAAAGAGAGAGAGAGAGGTTTCAAATGAAATTAGAAATGAAAGAGGAGATATTTTAGATCACAACAGAAATATTGAGTCATAAAAAACTATGTGAACAAAATATATGACAAAAAATCAGATAAATTAGAAATATAGGCAAAATTCCTCAGTTCAGCTAAGTCACTGAGTCTGATTCATTGCGACACCATGGACTGCAGCATGCCAGGCTCCCCTGTCCATTACCAACGCCCAGAGCCTACTCAAACTCATGTCCATCGTGTCGGTGATGCCATCCAACCATCTCACCCTCTGTTGTCCCTTTCTCCTCTTGCCTTCAATGTTTCCCAGCATCAGAGTCTTTCCCAGTGTCAGTTCTTTGTATCAGGTGGTCGAAGTATTGGAGTTTCAGCTTTAGCATCAGTCCTTCCAAAGAATACTCAGGACTGATTTCCTTTAGGATGGACAGGTTGGATCTCCTTGCAGTCCAAGGGACTCTCAAGAGTCTTTTCCAACACCACAGTTCAAAAGCATCAATTCTTCGGTGCTCAGCTTTCTTTATAGTCCAACTCTCACATCCATAAATGATTACTGGGGAAAAACGTAGCCTTGACTAGATGGACTTTTGTTGGTAAAGTAATGTCTCTGCTTTTTATTAAGCTGTCTAGGTTGGTCATAGCTTTTCTTCTAAGGAGCAAGCATCTTTTACTTTCAAGGCTGCAATCACCATCTGCAGTGATTTTGGAGCCCCCCAAAATAAAGTCAGACACTTTTCCACTGTTTCCCCATCTATTTGCCATGAAGGGATGGGGCCAGATCTTAGTTATCTGAATGTTGAGCTTTAAGCCAAATTTTCCACTCTACTCTTTCACTTTCATCAAGAGTCTCTTTAGTTCTTCTTCGCTTTCTGCCATAAGGGTGGTGTCATCTGCATATCTGAGGTTATTGATATTTCTCCCAGCAATCTTGATTCCATCTTATGCTTCTTCCAACCCAACGTTTCTTGTGACATACTCTGCATATAAGTTAAATAAGCAGGGTGACAATATACAGCCTTGACATTCTCCTTTTCCTATTTGGAACCAGTCTGTTTTTCCATGTCCAGTTATAACTGTTGCTTCCTGATTTTAATACAGGTTTCTCAAGAGGCAGATCAGGTTTTCTGGTATTCCCATCTCTTTCAGAATTTTCCACAGTTTACTGTGATCCACACAGTCAAAGGCTTTGACAAAGTTCATGTAATTCTCCAAGGCAGAATACAGATCTCCCTAACCCAGTGATCAAATCCAGGTCTCCCACAATGCAGGAAGATTCTTTACCAGCTGAGCCTCAAGGGAAGCCCAAGAATATTGGGGTGGGTAGGCTATCCCTTCTCCAGGGGATATTCCCAACCCAGGAATCAAACCACGGTCTTGCATTGCAGGTGGATTGTTTACCAACTGAGCTATAAGGGAACCCAGAAAATATGAACAGATTACTATTGTTAAGGAGATTAAGATAGTAAAGAGATTATATCAATAATCAAAAACTTCCCAACAAAGGAAAGTCTGAGAAGAGTTTCATTACTAGTCTATAAGCCATTTAAAGGAAAATTAATGCCAATGATTCTAAAAATGTTCCAAAAAATGGAATGGGAAGCCACACTACCAACTCATTTTAGGAAGCCAGAATTATGTTGAAGTTCAGTTCATTTCAGTTGCTCAGTCGTGTCCGACTCTTTGCGACCCCATGAATCACAGCACATCAGGCCTCCCTGTCCATCACCAGCTCCTGGAGTTTACTCAAACTCATGCCCATCGAGTCGGTGATGCCATCCAGCCATCTCATCCTCTGTCATCCCCTTCTCCTCCTGACCCCAATCCCTCCCAGCATCAGGGTCTTTTCCAATGAGCCAGCTCTTCGCATGAGGTGACCAAAGTACTGGAGTTTCAGCTTCAGCATCAGTCCTTCCAATGAGCACCCAGAATTGATCTCCTTTAGGATGGACAGGTTGGATCTCCTTGCAGTCCAAGGGACTCTCAAGATTCTTCTCCAACATCACAGTTCAAAAGCATCAACTTTTCTGTGCTCAGCTTTCTTCACAGTCCAACTCTCATATCCATATATGACCACTGAGCAAACCATAGCCTTGACCAGATGGACCTTTGTTGGCAAAGTAATGTCTCTGCTTTCTAATATGCTGTCTAGGTTGGTCACAACTTTCCTTCCAAGGAGTAAGTGTCCTTTAATTTCATGGCTGCAGTCACCATCTGCAGTGATTTTGGAGCCCCCAAAAATAAAGTCTGACACTGTTTCCGCTGTCTCCCCATCTATTTCCCATGAGGTGATGGGACCAGATGCTATGATCTTAGTTTTCTGAATGTTAAGCTTTAAGCCAACTTTTTTACTCTTCTCTTTCACTTTCATCAAGAGGCTTTTTAATTCCTCTTCACTCTCTGCCATAAGGGTGGTGTCATCTGCATATCTGAGGTTATTGATATTTCTCCTGGCAATCTTGATTCCAGTTTGTGCCTCTTCCAGCCCAGCATTTCTCATGATGTACTCTGCATATAAGTTAAATAAGCAGGGTGACAATATACAGCCTTGACGTACTCCAAGATAAAGATATATAAAAACATAGGAAGAAAGAAAGGAAGAAAGAAAATTATAGGCCAATGAATACAGATGCAAAATCCTCAACAAAATATTGGGACACCAAACTCAACAGTATGTTAAACTGATCATATAGCATGATCATACGGCAATAGGAAGTTTCCTGAAAAAATTAAAAGTAGAATTTCTATAAGATTCAGCAATGAGATTTATGCATATATATCAAAAAGAAATTAAAACCTCTTTCTTGAAGAGATAGCTATACTCCCCTGTTTATTGCAGTACTATTCATAACAGCCAAGGTATGAAAACAACTGGAATGTCTGTTATGTCTGTTAAAAGATGACTGTATAAAGAAAATGTGGTATATATATATATATATATATATATATATATATATATATATATACACACACACACACACAAAGGAATACTACTCCACTTTCAAAAAGAAGGATATCCTACCATTTGTGACAACAAGGATGAAAGAAGAGGGAATTATGCTGAGTGAAATAAGCCAGATAGAGAAAGACAAATATTGCATGCTATCACTTGTAGATAGACTAAAAAGATTTGGACTTATAGGATCAGAGAATAGAATGATGGTTGCCAGAGACTGAGGGCTATGTAGAAATAATGAGAGTCTGATAAAAGAGTACAAACTTTCAATTACAAGATGAATAATGTCTGAGGATCTATGAATAGCATGAAACAATAATGGATAATAATGCAGTGTGTGATTGAACTGTGCTAAGAAATAGAACTAGTGCTCTCACAGGAATAAAAGGAAAGGAAAAAGTCAAGTAAGAATTTTCAGAGAAAATTAATAAGAGGAGGAAATTGAAACCAATGGCATTCCAATCTTATATATTAGAAGTTTGCTAATTTCCAAATTAAATTTCTTTGAATGTTTATTCTTTTTGCCTGATTGCCTCAAATATATACATACATATATGTGTGTGTGTGTGTGTGTGTGTGTGTGTGTGTGTGTGTGCATACCTATATACACCTAGAAGATATAGAGTTGAACTGACCACTACATATGTGGAAGTTTTCAAATGCGTCTTATATATTTGAATTGAATACATTTTTAGCTTAAACATATACACATTTATCTTTATTCCTGTCACCTATAAGTTCACACTATGTTATCAATGTCAACAAATGAATTTGTTAGACTTTTTTCATCACCTCTTGTGACTTCTGCAATAAGAGCATCATTATCATTTGATGACTACCTTTCTTAGTGTTTCATGAAGACTACTGATGGCAGAAGAGTTGGCATTTACATCTGAGGAAAGACAGTGAACTTCCTTCTCTGAAGTCACCAGGTAACACATATCACATCCCATTGACCTAAATTAGACTAGGAATAAACTGACACATTCAGTAGTCATGTATGGATGTGAGAGTTGGACCATAAAGAAGGTTCAATGCTAAAGAATTGATACTTTTGAATTGCGGTGCTATAGAAGACCCTTGAGAGTCCCTTGAACTGCAGGAGATTAAACCAGTCAATCCTAAATGAAATAAACTCTGAATATTTATTGGAAGGACTGATGCTGAAGCTGAAGCTCCAATAATATGGCCACCTGATGCAAAGAGATGACTCACTGGAAAAGACCCCGATGCTAAGAAAGACTGAGGGTAGAAGGAGAAGTGAGTGACAGAGGATGAGATGATTGGATGGCATCATCAGCCAAATGGACATGAGTTTGAGCAAACTCCAGGCGATTGTGGAGGACAGGGAAACCTGGCATGTTACAGTCCATGAGGTTGCAAAAAGTTGGTCATGACTTAGTGACTGAACGACAACAGCAACAAAAGTGTCCAAACACTGTAGTCATGAAATTGAATATTTTAAAGTGAATCAAGATCCATTCCTATTCTGGGAGTAAGGCAATTCTACCAGTCATATGATTGAGTGAAAAAAGAGAAAGCAAAAATAAAAACTTAGGAGGCAGTCAGCAAATCTCATTATGTCCTGGAAGACAGCACAACACCTGGCTTACACAAGACAAATATTCTAAGCATGTTAAATAAATGCAAACCTATAATGTATAATAAAAATTATTTGACATCATATAGCATCTGTTATCTATTAACCTTACATATATTAATGTATTTATCATGAATACTGTTATTTAGATATTATTATTATTCTCATTTACAAAGAAGGGGATGACAGAGGATGAGATGGTTGGATGGCATCACTGGTTCAATGGACATGAGTTGGGACAAGCTCCAGGAATTGGTGATGGACAGGAAAGATTGGCATGCAGCAGTTCATGGCGTCTCAAAGAGTTCGACATGACTGACCAAGTGAACTGACTGTTATTCTCAATTTATAAGCAAGAAAACTAGCGCAAAAAGAATTCACAACTCTTAAGTGGCAAAACACGTTTTGTACCCAGGCAGCAGGGTTTACAGTTCCCTTTTATAAACAAATCTTTACTGCTTTACACAGAATTAAATTTCAACAATGTTCTTTGAGTTTCAATTTCCCCTACTCATATAATCTACTCACCAAAATTAAATGTTTCTAAATAAGGAAATAGTTTTAATGTAAACTTACCAAGTTACACTTTGAAGCTACTAAAATCAATGAGGGAAATATGTATGTACAGACATAAAAATTTATTGTTTAGTCACTATACCATGTCTGCCTCTTTTGGGATCCCATGGATTGTAACCCACCAAGCTCCTCTGTCCATGGATTTCTCAGGCAAGGATACTGGTGTGGGTTGCCATTTTCTTCTCCAGGGAACCTTCCTGACCGAGGGGTTGAACCCACATTGAAACAATAGGCTTTTCCATTCTGTGGAATAGGTGCACCTGTGTGACCACACATACCATCCTCCTCCTCCTTGGATGAGCATTATCTTCTATAGTCTACATGAGAACAGGTTAGCTTAAGCTTCCTTAAATTTATGTGGTAGCCGTCCTGTTTCTTACATCTAGTTAGCCATGGTTTCATTAACTCTAAACTAACCCAGAATTACCCACATAATTGCAAACTGCGCTTGAAGCTTCTTTTAGTGAGTGGAATCTTATCATCATAGTATCACTGATATTAAATTTTGATTTTTTTTAAGAATTTGGTAGAGATAATAAATGCATGAGTTCAGAGATCCTTTTCTACTAATATAAATAGTTTGTTTATAAATAAAATGACCTTTCATATTATTTAATATTCATAGGATATGACATTCCACTAATATGAAATTACCTCACTTAAACAAGTGAACCTATCCTATCTTTGAAACTTATTTAATTTTGCAACAGCCTTTGTGTTCTTTTGCTTTTTAGTTACTGATAATTGTACACAGGAATTAAATTTAATTTTTTTTTAAATTTGTATTCCAAATAAATACTATTTTGGAATAATAAATAATATTTGTTTACATTCATGTCATTGATAATTCTTTGCATTTTGTCTGAAAGAGAGGCTGCTATTTTTGTAAATTTTACTGAAAAACTATCATATGATATTATTGTTCAAAATAAAATTTACCTACCATTCAATTTTTTCTTGATAGTTGTGTAAATATTTTTGTAGATTTTTCCAAAAAAATTGAAAAATAATTATCTCTTGAATTAGGTTTGAGTTTGCATATCCATTCAATGTACAGATTTATTTTTGTTATTACAAGCAGGAACATATGCACTTTTCTGTGCCACGTCTCTTTAAGTTTCATACAGAAATGCAAGGCTCAGTTTCCATAAGATAGCAGTGAGCTATTTTAATCTGATTTTGATTAGAGCTTATTTTAGATTTATCTATTATCTCTATCTATCTATCTATCTATCAAACTAACCTACCTACAAACTCTTTGTCATTCAATAAACACTCACATAAAAAAGAAGAAATAACTAATATATTGTGATGCATCTATTGGACAGACTATGCATATTAATAAATGCATATATCCAGATACATATAATTATATTTAGCAAGTGTTTCTACATTTGTGATGTCTAAGCAGCATTCGAAGTGTTCTGCAAATATTAACTCTATTTAATCTTTACAAGTCCACAAGGTAAATAGTGAGTTTAGAGATGAGTAGAGACCAGAGGATACTAAGTAATTACAACGGCAATTCAGTTGGTACAGTAGCAGAGCCTAAGTCCTATATAGCCCACACTTTTAGCCACATTACTATGTTGCTTCTCAGATAGATTAAAATATTTTGAGATGATAAAGTTTTGATTCTGAATTCCTACCCCACTTTTATTACCTCTCTCTCTCTTTCTTTGCTAAGTAAAGAAACTGAGTTAAGGTTTTATTTAAGATTTCACTTATACATACTGATCTATGATTTAACTTCATTTGGTTTCATTCGTATCAATGAATTTCAATGTCATGCAAAGATGTCTTTTTTTTTTTTTAACTTTCTAAATGTCTATTTATATCTGCCTTTCTCAAACTGGAGTTGAAACAAGTTCACATCTTAAAAATGATTGGGACAAAGTTGCTTCATTCTTTTTTTTTTTTCCCCCATAGTGAAATTATGGTTTGGCATTTATTTCCTTGTCTATTTTTTAAAATAATGAAACAAAAATATAGGTTAGATCCATTTATAGTAAATGATTTCATTAGCCAAAAATTTGTATCATGAAAATACTTTTTGCTTTAATTCTGGGTATTCACCCCATGTACTGAAAGAGCTTTTGTTATGACATATTATAGTACAGTAAAGGAAATTTGATTCCCTGTAAGTTCATTGTAAAAGTATTTTGGGGATAGTACAATAATATATTTTCAAAAATATGTTATTACAAAAATTACTTCTTAAATGAATAAAAATATTTTATACAATATAACATAGTTATTATGTCTTTTAAAAGTGTTTAAAAATATTCCAAATCTGTATTTACTTTCTAAGCAACATTTAATGACAGGCAAAATGAAAGATACAAGAACCTTAGGTAAAACAATAGATAATGAGATTGATATTGTCTTTTATGGAGAGAAAAGATTGTTTTAAATGGAAAATGTAGATGGTAATTTAGTTCATTTAATTTGTAATGCTGACTAAAATTCTAGATACTTAACAAAATAATCAAATTTTGAAAAATGACATTTAATAGTAAGCCTTATTAATAACTATTAGCCTTCTTAAATGAACAATGAAAAGTAATAGAGGAAAACAGTAGAATGGGAAAGAATGGAGATTTCTTCCAGAAAACTGGAGATAGCAAGGGATGGGTACAATAAAGGACAGAAACAGAAACAGCAAGGACCTAACAGAAGCATAAGAGTTTGAGAAGAGGTGACAAGAATACACAGAACTGTATAGAAAATGTCTAATGGCCCAGATGACCATGAAGGTGTGGTCACTCACCTAAAGCCAGACATCCTGGAAAGAGAAGTCAAGTGGGCCTTGGGAAACATTACTACAAACAAGGCTAGACGAGGTAATGGAATTTCAGCTAAGCTATTTAAAGTCTAAAATATGATGCTATGAAAGTACTGCACTCAATATGTCAGCAGATCTGCAAAACTCAGCAGTGGCCACAGGATGGGAAAAGGTCACTTTTCATTACAATCCCAAAGAAAGGCAATGCCAAAGGATGTTCAAACTACCACACAGTTGCACTCATTTCACATGCTAGCAGATAATGCTCAAAATCCTTCAAGCTAGGGTTCAAGAGCACATGAGCCAAGAACTTCCAGATGGTCAAGCTGGACTTAGAAAAGGCAGAGGAACCAGACATCAAATTCCCAAAATCAGTTAGCCCATAGAAAAAGCAAGGAAATTCCAAAAACATCTGCTTCTCCTTCAGTCATTATGTGAAAGCCTTTGACTGTGTGGATCATAAAAAAAGCAAACAAACAAACAAAAAAATCTGTGGAAATTTATTAAGAGATGGGAATGCCAGACCACCATATCTGTCTCTTGAGAAACCTGTATATAAGACAAGAGGCAACAGATAGAACTTGACATGGAACAAAGGACTCGTTCAAAATTGGGGAAGGAGTACATAAAGGCTGTATATTGCTAGCCTGCTTATCTACTATGCAGAGTACATCATATGAAAGGTTGGGCTGTACGAGTCACAAGCTGAAATCAAGCTTGCCAGGAGAAATACGGACAACCTCAGATATGCAGATGACACCACCCTAATGGCAGAAAGTGAAGAGGAACTAAAGAAGTTCTTGATGAAAGTGAAAGAGGAAAGTAAAATAGCTGGCTTAAAGCTCAACACTCAAATAACTAAGATTATGGCTTCTGGTCCTATTACTTCATGACAAATACAAGGGGAAACAATGGAAACAACAACAGACGTTATTTTCTTGGACTCTACAATCACTGCAGATGGTGACCGAAGCTATGAAATTAAAAGACACTTGCTCTTTAGAAGAAAATCTATGACAAACCTAGAGAGTGTATTAAAAATTGGAACCATCATTTTGCTGAGAAAGTCCATATAGTCAAAGCCATGGTTTTTCCAAAAGTCATATACAGATGTGAGAGTTGCACCATAAAGAAGGCTGATTACTGAAGAGTTGATGCTTTTGAATTGTGGTGCTGGAGAAAATTCGTGAAAGTCCCTTGGAATACAAGGAGATCAAATCAGTCAGTCCTAAAGGAAATAAACCTTGAATATCCACCGGAATGCTGATGCTGAAGCTGAAGTTCCACCTTCAGCTTCAGCTGAAGCTGAATTTGACCACCTTATACAAAGAGTAGACTCTTTGGAAAATATCCTGATGGTGGGAAAGGTTGAAAGCAGGAGGAAAAAGGGGCAATAGAGATTGAGATGTTTGGATGGCATCATCAACTCAATAGATATAGTTTGACTAAACTCCAGGAGATAGTGAAGGACAGGAATTCCTGGTGTGCTGCAGTCCATAGGGTCCCAAAGATTCGGACACAACTTAGTGACTGAATAACAAGTTGTTTACAAATTATAAGAAACACATTTTTATTTAAAACTTTGATTATTGATTATAATCCATTGACTTTTTTCCTTTTATAGATTCTGTAATCACAATTTGAATTTATGTTGTAATATCTTATAAGTTGCAAATTTATTTTATCATCATTAATTTTTCAACATTTCACTTTTCTTTTATATTTGAATTTTCCATGTGAATTCTTTTAATGCTTCAAATAATCACATTATTGATCAAATATAGTTACTTTAACAGACATGTGTGAAAACTAGCTCAGTCAACTAATATGCAATTTTGTCTGACTTTTGGGAACTCCATGAACTGTAGCCAGTCAGGCTCCTCTCTCTATGGAATTCTCCACGCAAGAACATTGAAGTGGGTAGCGATTCTCTTTTCCCAGGGATCTTCCCAATTTAGAGATAGAAGCCAGATCTCCTGTATTGCAAGCAAGTTCTTTACAGTCTGAACCACCGGGAAAGACCAACAGTGCTACTCAATTGTCTGTCAAATAAACATGCAAATGCCTATTTCTGAAGAAGCCATTCTTTCAATTGTTTATATTTTCCTCATGTATATCTCCTCTCAGTTTTTGTACTTCTATTGAATTAAAAATCACAGAGAGAAAAAAAAAATCACTATTTGTATTTCCAATATGAAATCATGCAATGAATATCTTGTTTAGATTTTAGCTTATGTGTCAAGCATGGTGGAAAAGTCACAGTAAGCCATGATTCTGTTCAGTACTGTTGTTGAGGGACATGGTGTATTTCATATTATTTTTGACTCTCGCGGTACCAATGTGTAAATAATAATTGGGCCCAATATAGCCTGGACAAAATAAGAGAGATGTATATCAACTAACAGAGAGAGGCATGGGAAATACATTATCCCTAATATATGAAGTTTTCAGCCTATACACCTCAACTCAACTCAAAATACCTGCATAATTTATTCCTTTAGATTAAATACCCAAGTAATATTTAAGTAAGAGAGGATTAATTTCTTGCCTACCTTTGATGTCATCATTTGGAATTCAGACACAGAGATGCAGAGATGAGGCATCCAGAAAGAATCACATAGAGACAAGCTTAAGGATAGTATTTAGATATCTCTCTGGGAATTCAAGATAAGGTTCCACCTTTGTGCTCCCAATAATCACCCATCACTGCATATGATAAAGTAGATGTTGGATTCACCCAAAGCTATAAGTCCATTTTGACTTATTTCCACATATCACCTTTGGAGACCATCTCAGGCAGGCTGCAGTGGAGAGCAACAGAGGCAAAGAAAGAAAGCCTGGCAGCTCTGAAAAAAGCTATTACTCGTATCATAGCAACTATATATATAAGAGTTAGTCACTCAGTCATGTCCAGGTCTTTGTGATCCCATTGACTGTGGCCTTCCAGGCTCCTCTGTCTGTGGAATTCTGCAGGCAAAAATACTGGAGTGGGTAGCCATTCCCTTCTCCAGAGGATCTTCCAAATCCAGGGATCAAACTCTGGTCTCCTGTATTACAGGTGGATTCTTTACAATCTGAGCCACCAGAGAAGCCCAAATGTATATAATGGACTAGCAAATGACTGACTACAATGTGATCCTTCTCCTCAGAACCCTTGGATGACTGAGACCTGTCTCAGTATTACTTTGCACTAAGTTTTGCTTGCAAGGGATTGCAGAGGTCATAAGAGCACATAGCAGAGCCCCGTGTCTATATTGTAAAAACGGACATTACTAAGAATAAACAGTTTTCTCATGTTTACGCCCACATAGATTTTCCTACCTCTTACCCATTCTGGCTCACTCTCATCTTTTCTTTGTTACTTCTCAATTTCATAGGCTCTGCCTGTTCAGAAGTTTATCCTTCTCTTAAACTGGGGCTGCTATGATCATCAATCAACCATACTACTTACATGACTTTAATATGCATTTATTGTGCTCTAGTTCTGGCTGATAAATGCCTTATTCTTTAGTTATTTCACAGTTCATAATCCTGCTTAAGAGAAGGTACTTGTTCCATTTATATTCCCGAGCCAGAACTAGCAGTACTGGCCAAAATAAAGGCACATACGCTATAAAGCATATTTTTAAGTTAAAAGATGCCTGCTCCTTGAAAGGAAAGCTATGACAAACCTAGACAGCATATTAAAAAGCAAAGACATCACTTTGCTGACAAAGGACTGTATAGTCAAAGTTATGTTTTTTGTAGTAATCATGTACAGATGTGAGAGTTGGACCATAAAGAAGGCTGAGCATTAGAGAATTTATGCTTTCAGATTGTGGTGTTGGAGAAGATTCTTGAGAGTCCCTTGGACAGCAAGGAAATCAAATCAGTCAATGCTAAAGGAAATCAACTCTAAATATTCATTGATGAACTGATTTTGAAGCTGAAGCTCCAATACTTTGACCACTTGATGCAAAGCACCAACCCATTGGAAAAGACCCTGAGGCTGGGAAAAATTGAAAGCAAAAGGAGAAGGGGACAACAGAGGATGAGATGGATATATAGCTTCACTGACTCAATGTGCATGAATTTGAGCAAACACCAGGATATAGTGGAGGACTGAGAAGCCTGGTGTGCTGCAATCCATGGGGGTGCAAAGAGCCAGACACAACTTAGCAACTGAACAACAGCAAATGCTACAAAGCAAGACCATCAAGGACTTCCCATGGGAAACTCTACATTAGGCAGAAATTTGGAGGCATAGTAGATCAAGCTCTTAATATGTCTAGTTTATATATATATATGGTTGTATAATCTATCATTAATTCTGGAACAATGCATTATATTTCTACACAAGTAATTTCATGTTGATAGATACTATTATTTATGAAATGCACACAAAAAAATGTCCAGGACAATAAAATGACTCAAGTTTAGACATCTTGTAAATAGCACAGCAAGTACCGGCCAAATAGTTGGATAGTTGGAGAAAATAATGATTCAAATCTCATTTTTACCTAATTACTCCACAACACCTTACTATTGTTTCCGCTTTTGAGACATTTATTTATATCTATCATATCAGTATGGTTAAAATACTATATACAACTTGTTGGGATTGCACTTTGTTAATTAACTCTGTGTTCCGTGACATCATGTTAGTGGTTTGAACTCAGCTGTACTGGGCTTGTCTATTCCATAGAAACCAAAGAGCATAGCAACTAGTCTTTTTCTTTTTTTTTTTTTTTTTCACCCAGCAAAGCACTATACACACACTTATACATGCATATGTATGTATATACAGACCCACATATATTTCTTAATAAAGTCTAAGCAGTTTAAATATTTATACAAACAAATAAAAATACACATATTGGAAAAGCACATTCAATCAAAGTTTGCTACTGAAGTGGAGAATGTGAATGTGATACATGGATAAAATGACATGTATACATAAACGGTGAAACCAAAACAGGAACTTATAAGGACCAATGTTGATACTGGACAATGTTCTGTGAACTGATGAATACGAATAAGGTAATTTTTCCACCTTAAGGTGAGAGAGAGAATTTTTCATAAGGGATGATCAATCTTATACATTTAATTATAAAACTAGATGTTTAAATGCCACCTTAAGGATTTAAAGTCAATTGAAATAGTGCATTGATTCTGTCCTCATGATGCTGGTCTAAAGCATTTATTATATGATTTAATATATTTAAGACATACATATAGATAAGTGCCCCAAATATTGAAAATGTATTTGTTTTCAAATAATATATATTGTATCAATATGTTTCATATTATAAAAGTGAGCTTTTGTGTGTTTTTGTGCTATTTTTCTCTTTCTTTCAATTTTCCTTTGTCCATGAAGAAGTAGCAGTATATAGCAGAGAGAAGTCTCATGTCAGTGACTAGTGTGAAACCTCAGGAGATAAGTTGTATTGCCTTTCAAAAAGGCCTTTGTATTTATTTAGCTGTTATGTAGAAATGTCTGTACTTTACTAAAGAAAAAGAAAAAAAAATCTATAATCACTAACGTCACTGGGGAGATGTGTTCTGAGAATGCACCTCGTTAGTGTTACGGTTGACTAGTAAAACAAGGAGAAAAACAATGACCAGAAGATAAAACTTAGATACTATTAGAAAACTAAAATTACTCTCAAATATAATAGAAACTTTTGGATACAAAGACACTAAAGGAGATATAAAATAATTAACAGTAAATATTGGAGGAAGCAAGAAATGTTTGCAATAAATTAGGTCTTTCCTTGCTGTAAGATTTCTAGCTGGTATGAAGATTAAACCACAAATCATTTAAGTAACAAAAAAAATTGTAAAGAAAGTTTAGACATACTGAAGAATATGAAACTGTATATTTATTTAGTGTCCCTAGAGTTTTGTATTATGCATATTTCAGTTCAGTTCAGTCTCTCAGTCGGGTCCAATTCTTTGCAACCCCATGGACTGCAGCACGCCAGTCTTCACTGTCCATCACCAACTCCCAGAGTTTACTCAAACTCATGTCCATTGAGTCAGTGATGCCATCCAACCATCTCACTCTGTTGTCTCCTTCTCCTCCTGTCTTCAATCTTTCTCAGCGTCAGGGTCTTTTCCAATGAGTCAGTTCTTCTCATCAGGTGGCTAAAGTATTGGAGTTTCAGCTTCAGCATCAACCCTTTAGTGACCTAAAAGTATTTTTCTCTTAAAAAGTTGTTTATTCTGAAGATCTTCTTAATTAAAATGAAATTGTTCTTTCATCTATCCCCTAATATTTCATTGGAAGTAACACTTTAAGCTTTAAAAAGGTAAAACTTAACATAAAATATGTGGCAAAAATATATTTAATAATTTTAAGGTAATTTTAACTGAAAAAATGATGAAAGTGTACTAAAATAGCTGCTATTCCATTGAAAATTTAACCCAAAACACATGCCTTAGGGACATTGCCTACAAAGAAATGAAGCTGCTTGTGTCACATAAGTTTATACGTTTAAGAAATGATGCCTCACAGTTGTTATTCAGTGGAAAGAACACTGAATGCAAAATAAGACCCAGTTTCTAACTCCTAACTGTTGCACTTACCTATAATATGTCTTTGGACAATTAAATACCATCTATTACAATAAGTCATCTATTTACAAGGAAAATAATGCACTTTCTTTAAAGCTTTGTTCAAAGAATCTAGCATCTAACAGTACTTAATGCAATTCTATGAATAATTTTATAATCATATTCTACTTCTAACACCTTATAGAGAGATACCTAACACATCTTGCACCTGGCAGTAACATTTGTGTTATTTCCTATAAATGCATTCTGTAACAAGTTAAAAATTATTTAGAATTAATTACTAGTAGTTCATGAGTAAAATACTTTAAAAAGTCTTGCTGAATAATAACACTTTGGTACTCACAGAATAAGATACAGCTCTAATAAACAGAGACTGAATTTGGACACATAAAAATATTATAAAAAGAATCACAAAAATGCTGCTTAAAATTTTCCTAAAATTTAATGCAGAAAATCCTCTATAATACAGTATTGAACATTTTGAATGTGATGCATAATGGTGAGAATTATTTTTTATTCATTGAAATTGACATATTCTACAGATTATACCTACTAAGAGTTCAGTTCCCTGATTCTTTTGCAGATGTAATTGAAGCCTCAAATTAAACTTGGGGAAGATTTGACATATTTTGCTGACTTGAAGACGGGAGTTGGGGGAGGGGCATATGACAAAGATTTTCAGCAGCTTCTAGAAACTGAGAGTAGGCCATGGATGAGAGTCAACAAGAAAACGTGGAGCTGAGTCCTGTAGCATCTTGGAAACAAATTTTGCCAACCTTCTGATGATCTTGTAACCATATTTTACCCCAGAGATTCTACATGAAATCCCAGTCCAGGCAACATCTTGGTTTCAGCCTCGTGGAGCACTAAACAAAAAGTCAGTTGAACTTGCTTGGAATTTCTGACTTATAAAACTATTAAATAATGAGTGATAGTGTTTTAAGTTTTTGGCAATTTATTACTTAGTAATGGAAAACCCTTGGACTGCAAGGAGATCCCACCAGTCCATCCTGAAAGAGATAAGTCCTGGGTGTTCATTGGAAGGACTGATGCTGAAGCTGAAACTCCAGTACTTTGGCCACCTCATGTGAAGAGTTGACTCATTGGAAAAGACCCTGATGCTGGGAGGGATTGGGGGCAGGAGGAGAAGGGGACGACAGAAGATGAGATGGCTGGATGGCATCACCGACTCGATGGGCACAGGTTTGAGTAAACTCCAGGAGTTGGTGATGGACAGAGAGGCCTGGCGTGCTGCGATTCATGGGATCGCAAAGAATCGGACCCGACTAAGCGACTGAACTGAACTGAACTGAATGGAAAACCAATACAATTGTTTTATTTATTTACAACAACAAATTGTTTTATGTGCCGGCAAGATTCAAGGCACTATGTTGAATGATGTGAGCAAACAAGTATTAATCAAATATAAAGTTGCTATCTGGAGAATACAGAGATTAGTTAAAGAGATAAGATACACAAATAACCATACAGTGAGATAGGAGGGAATTATAAAAAACATATAGAGAAATATGTTATGGATACAAACTATTTATTTGAAAGAAAAAATGATGAAAGTGTTGATAAAGATATTTTTATAAATACAGTCCAATAAAGTACTAGGTCACATGAGTTTCAAATATCAGTTGAAAATATTGATTCATTGTGCCATTTTACCAGTAAATAGTCTGAAGAACTCTGAGAAATATAATTGAAAAGATAAATCAGCTTTGAATGATTACCTAAGAATCCTGAATATTATTCTTTATAAAGAAAAAGCAGTTTTAAACAATGTTCATCACTGGAGTGACCTGATTAAAGCTGTATACAATGCAAGAATAAAATGAAAGCATTATAAAATAGATAAGGAAGTGAAAAATAAGCTCCTCAGAAAACCAGGTTAAAGATCTACTTAAACATAATGGTAAGTGGAACATGATCTTATATATATATATATATATATATATATATATATATATATATATATATATACACACTTATACACAAATATGCATATATTTAGGCACAAATTTAAATAGAAACAAAGCACTCTGTGAGATGTTACAAGGTTATTTTTAAAAAACAAGAAAGAAAGAAAGAAAGAAAAAATATTTTAAAAAGAGATAAAAAACAAGAAATAAATGAAAGGGAAAGAAAAGTGTATGTGTGTGTGTGTGTATACACACACACACACACACACACACACATATATAAAAATACATATCTATTTCTTTTCTCTTTCTATTCTCTCTTGCTTCTTAAAATCTCAGGCTATACCATTTTTTAAATTCTGAGTATAGGTATGCAGGCAGGCAAAGAATAGCATCATATTAATTCAAATGTAAGCAGATGGGGAGGAGAAGTTTGTTTGCAATATAGAGAGTGGGTGGTTTTAAAGCAACTATTTAAACTTTCAGTGGGTTGTTCAAACAAAATCGTGTGTCCTACTTATGAAAGTATAGTTTTGAAGTTCTCACAGATAAAGTTTTAAGTTTTCCTTTGAACTTTTCAAAATTTGTTTAAAATTCTTAATTCTATAGTGAGCAAAATTCAGTAAAAAAATTATCAGATTGTCCTATAGGATTAGGAAGACAAAAAATAGGGTCCAAGACTTTCAAATATGAAGGGGTCATGCTAAACACCCAGTAGTTTCCATTTGAATCTTAAAAGTCTCCTCCCCAAGAATAAATTTCAACTGAATAAATACTGGGTCTTACAAAGATTGAAACTCACCCACATATATCAGAATGTCTGACTGGATTGAAATTACAAATCAAATTATTGGTCAAGAAGTTGGATAGTCATATTTTTTGCAGTCTAATGGAGTTAGGAATATACAGGTGTCTACCAAAACCGAGGAGAGTTATAAATATTAAGTCTTTCTAATGAAATCATAAAAGGCAATGACTTATAAGTAAAAGGAATCCAAAAATAGAAAACCCCTGCAAAGATTTAAAAATTAGCTTTGAATAAGCACAATCTCAGATTGAATTTTGAGAGCTACTATATTGGAGGAAAATATTATTATAGAAAATTTTAAAGTTTCTTTCTAATTTTTAGCACACATCACTCAATATTTATTAGAATATTATCAGGAGACAAAATCAAATGGGCTACAAAGGAAAATTAGAAAATAGAGTAAGACCCACTGGAGATGCAAAAATCTGAGACATTAAAAGGTTGTTAGAATGACTTGTTTATGAGTATTAGAAAGTATGTTTCAAACTGAAAATTCAGCAGAGAACTATAAGAAGAAGGAGGGGGGAAATGGAACCAGAGAAAGGAATTATTGAACCAAAAAACATAATAAATGACCGTTAAGATTCAATAGGTGTTTTCAACATATGATTAAATACTATCAAAATGAGGATTAAAATGCATAATATTAATAACACCTGGGAAAAACATAAGTGGATGGGAAATAAATATTTAATGGGTTTAACATTCCTCTCATTATCCATGAAGCAGTATAGGGATGAATTTATACTAGACTTTAGTTAGTCAATAATGTAAGTTTAAATACTTAGAGCAAATTCAAAAAATAGGGAAATAATATTTAACACAATATTAGGCAACAAGGAAGACAAAAGAAATATAAAGTCATCTATAAAAATCAAACACTGAAAAATGATAAATGTAAACATGAGTTTATTGATAATTGCATTAAACAAAAATTGGTCAATATAGTTCAAGCATAAGATAAATGAATAAAAGCAAGAAAACAAATATACACTATTAGAAACATAACTACACTTTAAATATAAAGATTCATAGAAAATGAATGCAAAGGAATAGAGAAAAACATAACATCCATAAACTAAACAAAGAGAAGATGGAATAATGTAAGTAGTTCAGTTCAGTTCAGTTGCTCAGTATGTCTGACTCTTTGTGACCCCAAGGACTGAAGCACGCCAGGCTTCATAGTCCATCACCAACTCTCAGAGCTTACTTAAACTTATATTCCACTGAGTCGGTGATACCATCCAACCATCTCATCCTCTGTCCTCCCCTTCTCCACCCGCCTTCAATCTTTCCCAGCATCAGGGTCTTTTCAAATGAGTCAGCTCTTTGCATCAGGTGGCCAAAATATTGGAATTTCAGCTTCAGCATCAGTCCTTCCAATGAATATTCAGGACTGATTTCTTTTAGGATGGACTGGTTGGATCTCCTTGCAGTCCAAGGGACTCTCAAGAGTCTTCTCCAACAACACAGGTCAAAAGTATCAATTCTTCAGGATTCAGCTTTCTTTATAGTCCAACCCTCACATCCATACATGACTATTGGGAAAACCATAGCTTTGACTAGACAGACTTTGTTGGCAAAGTAATGTCTCTGCTTTTTAATATGCTGTCTAGGTTGGTCATAATTTTTCTTCCAAGGAGCAAGCATCTTTTAATTTCATGGCTGAAGTCAATATCTGCAGTGATTTTGAAGCCCCAAAAAGACTGTGTCACTGTTTCCCCATCTATTTGCCATGAAGTGGTGTGACCAGATGCCATAATCTTAGTTTTCTGAATGTTGACCTTTGAGCCAACTTTTTCACTCTCCTCTGTCACTTTCCCTAGGAAGCTCTTTAGTTCTTTGCTTTATGCCATAAGGGTGGTGTCATCTGCTTATCTGAGGTTATTGATATTTCTCCCAACAATCTTGGTTCCAGCTTGCACTTCATCCAGACCAGCGTTTCTCATGATGTACTCTGCATATAAGTTAAATAAGCAGGGTGACAATATACAGCCTTGATGTACTCCTTTCCCTATTTGGAACCAGTCTCTTTTTCCATGTCCAATTCTAACTGTTGCTTCCTGGCTTGCATACAGAGTTCTCAAGAGGCAGGTCAGGTGGTCTGGTATTCCCATCTCTTTCAGAATTTTCCACAGTTTGTTGTGATCCACACAGTCAAAGGTTTTGGCTTTGTCAGTAAAGTAAAAGTAGATATTATTCTGGAACTCTCTTGCTTTTTTGACAATCCAACGAATGTTGTCAATTTGATCTCTGGCTCCTCTTCCTCTTCTAAAACCAACTTGAACATCTGGAAGTCCATGGTTCACGTACTATTGAAGCCTGGCTTGGAGAATTTAGAGCATTACTTTACTAGTGAGTGATATGAGTGCAATTGTGTGGAAATTTGAGTATTCTTTGGCATTGCCTTTCTTTTGGATTGGATTGAAAACTGAGTTTTTCCAGTCCTGTGGCCACAGTTGAACTTTCCAAATGTGCTGGCATATTGAGTGCAGCACTTTCACAGCATTGTTTTTTTAGGATTTGAAATAACTCAACTGGGATTGTGATGTAATATTATCAGATAAATTAGTTTAGCCATGCAAATCTTTTTAAGCAGACATGATAAAACTACTCAATAATTTAGTCATTCCAAATTCTGTGCACCTTGCAATGCACCCTCGGTATACATAAAGCAAAATTTCTGGGTAGTAGTAAAATGGTACCAAGTCTTATTGATGTTACTCCACTGTGAATATCCCGCTCACTCATAATTTGCTGGTTTGCCAACTAACTTAATGGTTCCTAGACCACAAGGGCTGTTGTGGATTACTACTGAGAAGGCCATTGGCCTAATGTTTAAATCAAATGGGACAGAGAAATAAATATTTTTTCCTGTACCTGCCCCCAACCCAGGCCAAATTCCTGCTGAAGTGGGTCTGTTACACAGAGTGGAAAATCCCCAGACCATATATATGTCTGGAAAGTGGCTGGGAGGCCTTACCATGAGAGGCAGCTTGCCTATTCTCTGAAGTGTGGAGATTTTTCCTCTCATCACCCAGAGGGTCCCCACAGTTGGAAATACATAGAAACTGCATAAAAAACCTGAAATTTTGCTAGATTAGAAACAAAGCATATTAACAGACTATGTCCAAAATAATAATGAAAAAGCAACTAGCTGGCGATTAGAACTATACAATGTGGGCTGGTAGTTACTGTTGATGGCAGTGGAAATAAGACAGCTAGCTGGTTTGTCTAGAGATCCAAAAATTTATGATTCATTCAGAGACAAAACTGCCTTAAAGACTCAAACTGCCCATGATAGTGAGAGGTGGCTAGAGTTAAAAAGACATAAATCAGAAACAGCACATTGCTTCCTCAGATGAGGCCTGACTCCAAGAGACATTGCACTCATTACATGGGGTCTTCATGGCCTGAAAGAAGGCTCATACCTTGCTACCTAAATCTGCATTTGTATAATGGGTATATCATTTTGCAGAACATCCACAGAGAGAGGAGCCTATAACTATACCCAAATCAACTCTTTTATTGAGTTGAAACAAAATAACTCTTTAAAAAATATATCAGAATATAGTTGATTTGCAATGATGTGTTAGCAAAACAACTCTTTTTACAATGAAGCTTTATTCACTATCAGGTCTCTCTACTCTCTTTAATAAGTCTTATATATATACAATTAAAGTTATTAGGTAGCACAGATATGTTAATCCATAACGAAGAAACTACCTCCCTTCATTTCCCAATTTTAACTAGTAATAGGACAATTAAAATAGCTTCCAAAGAGAAGCTGCCAGTGAATCTAATTCTACCCAGCCTCCTGATCTTTCCTCTAATTCTCATCATCTCAAAATTCCCAGAAACTTTGTATTGGCAACTAAGGCATCTAAAGCATCTAAGATTACTCTAGCAATGTTGAGATATCCTAAATCCCATTAATGTGTCTCAAGCTTAGAAGTTCTCCTGGCCACAAACCCAAGAGTCCCCAGAGCCCTGCCCTCATCATCTCTAGCTCAGGCCGCTCCTGTGACTTGCTCCAAAGAAACCAACTCGGCCTCTCCTATAGGAATTCAGCACTCCTTTTGCACCTCTTTGGGCTTCCCTGAGAGTTCAGTTGGTGGACTTCTGTGATAGCTCAGTTGGTAAAGAATCTGCCTCTAATGCAGGAGACCCTACTTCAATTCCTGGGTCTGGAAGATCCCCTGGAGAAGAGATTGGCTACTGAAATCCAGTATGCTTGGGCTTCACTTATGGCTCAGCTGGTAAAGAATCTGCCTTCAGTGTGGGAGACCTGGGTTGGGAAGATTCCCTAGAGAAGGGAAAGTCTACCCACTCCCATATTCTGGCCATGGACTGTATAATCCATGGAGTCCAAGACAGACATGACTGAGTGACTTTCACTTTGGACCTCTATAGTGGTCAGAGGACAATTGTCCCTAAATTACTTTGGTGATCCATTGAAATCAACAAATTCCCAGTATTCCCTCTCTTAAATACAGAATTCCAAATAACTATCTTGCCTAGAAATCTCTCTAAATATGTCATCTCTCTTCAACTTACAAGGGGTCATTGGCTTTAAAGTCCTAGTCTAGTTAATTAAACATGTCAAAATTGAAATCATTCGACTGAGAAATGTTTTAGTGATTACTCTTCCTTTTAAACTGAAATTTCCATAATTGGAATGGATACCACCTCGGGGAAATCTACTGGTTGGAAAAAAAATAAATCTGTAGCCTTATTAGTGGGTCACACTGAATGGAAACCCATTGATTTACCTATGCTATTTAAAATAGCTAATACTTCAGCCTACCAGTTGAAACAAGAACTAGAAAGACTGTGATCAGTCATACAAGATTTATTGAAGGAACAGGCCATAATATCCACAATTTATCCTTTTAATAGCCTAATTTGACCTGTCCTTAAGGTAGATAAAAATAAATGGAGGCTCACTACTGATTATTGTGATAATCTAAATGCTATAGTTTCTCTCATCAAAACTCCCATTTCAATATTATTGAGATGAATGAGAACACTCAAAAGTCTCTAGGAAATATTTTTCTATCATTACTTAGTCAATAGGCTTTATTCTTTTCTTATTACTACAATTTCCCAGTTGCAATTTGCCTTTTCCATTGAAGAAATATCCAATAGACATTTACCTGTTTACCTATAGAATATATATATTTATATATTAAATTTATATATTCATATGTAAATATATATGTTTAAATAAATGTATATGTTTAACATATTTTTAAACTTTATTTTTTTCTATTTGAACTGGGTCTTCATTGTTGTATGTGGGCTTTCTGTAGTTGCATTGAGCAAGGACTACTCTCTAAGTGTGGTGTGCAGGCTTCTTATTGTAGTGGCTTCTCTTGTTGAAGAACCCAGCCTCTAGGCGCACAAGCTTCAGTAGTTGCAGCATGTGGACTTTAGAGCACAGGCTCAGTAGTTGTGGTGTACAATTTCAGTTGTTCAAAGGCACATGAAATCTTTCCAGGCCAAGGATCGAACCCATGTCCCCTTCAATGGCAGGTGCATTCTTATCCACTATACCATTAGTGAAATTCCACCTATAAGATATTTAAATACTCACGCCTCAGTCCATATACTTTGGTCTCCAAGAACTGGATATTTTTTTTACTTTCTCTGCTGATATTATATAAATAATATTCTCTTAAAACCCAGATAAAGTGAAAGTCACTCAGTCATGTCTGACTCTTTGTGATCCCATGGACTGTAGCCTGCCAGGCTCCTCTGTTCATGGAATTCTCCAGGCCAGAATACTGCAGTGGTTAGCCATTCCTTTCTCCAGGGGATCTTCCCTTCTCAAAGGGATCTTCCCAACCCAGGGATCAAACCCAGGTCTCCTAAGTTGCAGGCAGATTCTTTACCATCTGAGCCAACAGTGAAGCCCAAGATTACTGGAGTGGATAGCCTATCCTTTCTTCAGGGAATCTTCCTGGCCCAGGAATCAAATCAGGGTTTCCTGCATTACAGGCAGATTCTTTCCTGAGCTACCAGGGAACTAGGGACCATCTAGGCCAATTTGGGTGTGGTGATGGCAGGACCTCAAGCCAGAGGTTGGGCTACCATCCTACATAAAATCCCAAGGCCAGTATTATTTTGCTGAATTTGGCTGCATTGTCTGGTCAGTAGAAGGATGATAAATTCCTGAGGAAATTAAGCGTCCACTCTACCTTGAAAGAGTCCTCACATCTCCTATGTTTCATAGGGCTTTAGAGACAACATATTCCTTATTTTTCTATCATAATAAGACCCTTCTCTCAGAGTACCCATACATCATCCAAATGTTATGTGACTGGGATCTTGTTCATTTGGCCACACCACAGGACTTGCTTTTGGCATTGCTGGGGTCCAACCTTTCAGTGGAGGCCCTGGCCACCAAGGACTATGTCTGCTGAAACCTATTTGGACAGAGACTGCCTATGGAATTTTGGACCTAGTGGCTACAACTAATACACATTTCTGGCAACACCTTCTGATACACTGGACACTCTTGGAAACAGAAGCCATTAGAGGACTCTTATCTGTTCCTCTGTATACTCTAGTGTCCATTATTCAGTGGGTTAAGGACTTGCCACCTATGTGGTTCTGCGTGGCCACAGAATTCTCATTATTCAGGATGGGGCTAAACCTGACCTCAAAAGTCTTTCAGCACTATAGGAGGAGGTGACTTCTCCCATCTTCAACCCCGTTGTAAAATGAGGAGCCCTCTGACACCAACTATCTGAAGAGGAGAGTCACTGATGGCATCACATGTGATGGAACTCTCCCTAGAAAGCAACTGCATTTCACTTGGCTATTCCCTCATGTGAAATAGCACCCTTGGTGATGGTTTAGTCACTAAGTCATGTCCAACTCTTGTGACCCCATGGACTGTAGCCTGCCAGGCTCCACTGTCCATGGGATTCTCTGTCTATGGGATTCTCCAAGCAAGAATATGGGAGAGGGTTGCTATTTCCTTCTCCAGGTGATCTTCCCAACCCAGGAATCTAACCTGGGTCTCCTGCATTGCAGGCAGGTTCTTTACCTACTGAGTTATGAGGCAAACCCCAAAATAGCACCCTTGGCTTGGCCTAATTAGCAGAATTGCAGGCCATGCCCAAATTATTAGTGGTTTACCTTTTTACAGATTTCTGGGGAATAGCTAACAGACTTGCTATTTGTTCTCATCAATGGGAAATGAATGATCTGTTTATTTAGGGAAAAGAACTATAAGAATCCTCAATTTGGCAGAAACTGAGGAGTATTTCCCTTTGGGTAGCTTATTTCTCGTTTATACCAAGGCCAAGACTTTCTTTCATAATAAGGCTGATAAACAGGCCAGGATTATCCTTGCTCAAACTTCCTCAATTTTGTTACCATGGGAGTCTGAACCTATGAGACATTTGGCTTCTGAGGAGTCTTTTCTCTGATGGATTGGGGCTAGGCTACAGGACTTTCTCTAATACAACCCTGGCAAATCTGACTATTCATAAACTGTCATCAGTAATTCATGAGATAAAACACACACACACACACTCACACACAAATATATATGTACAAATATATATGTATATATATTCTGGGGAAATATTCCCTACAGGAGATGGTAACTGGATGATATTAGACTGATTCTGCCTTCAGCAGGGAGAGTTATGCTCAAACTATGGTAGATAACTATACTGACCTCCTACTGGCCTTTCACACTAGGCATGAAATGGCTTAAACCACAATAACTGGCCATACCAAGACCATTCTTGTCTCCTTTGGGATTCTAACATTATTGATTCAGATCAGGGTTCTCATTGATTAGCACATACAGTGCAGCAGTTGATCCTGGGACAGGACTTTCAATAAACTATCCACCTGGCATATGGCTCCCAGGCAACTAGTTTAATTACAACAGCTGAACAAATGCTTTTTGAACTTGAGCCTAGCAAATGTACTCTAAAATAAGTGTCAGTTTTGTATCAATCCTAATTTCTCTTAATTCTAAAACTTTGCCTCATACTAATTTTTACCCAACTCCTTATCAAGTTTTTCTATATTTAAAGAGCGACAGACCTCATCTTTATGTTTAGGAAGATTCTTTACAAGAGATCCTTTAATAAAACCTCCAATGAATATAAAAATTTAGTCTTGCTCCATTCCACAGAAGCTAGAAGCCAGATCAACATCCATTAATGAGACATTGTCCTTCAGGCCTGGCATTTGTCCCACTTGCTATGGAACCCATTTGAACCCAAAATTTCACCATTTAAAAATCTTCCACATTCTTCATGCTGTAAGGTATGGATGATTAATCTGGCCTCCCTCTCTGAGTCTCTTCAGGAAGTAGGAATTACTGCTCTAAGCCATTTCTACAGACATTATGACAACCAAGAAGGGAGATAAACAACTTTGCTTGGCAGATGAAAATCACATTAAAAGATTATCATGGAAACTAGATTCTACTCCACTGTAATCAAAGACAACAATCCCTCTTTGGTAATAATTTATGCTGGAGGGAAAGAAATATCAAACGATAAAAACCATATAAGATGCAGTGGCATACTATTCTGTTGGCTCTTGGTCGTATTGATCTGAATATTTTTGATCTGAATATTTTCATTAGTTTATAATCTGGAGGCTCAAGCTCCAATATGTAACTGTTTTAACCAAACAGGGCAAGGACCACATACCACTGAGTTTGTCTAGTGCAAGTCTTACAGACCAAAGACCTCACTGGCTTGCTCTTCACCAGCCAAACCAGTAACTGAAATCAAAGGTGCACAGTAACTGGCTAAATTGGAGGACCTGACTACAGATTAATGTTGTGCCCCTAGCTTCAGACTTAAATATTTTAATTGGCAAATATCCTGACACACTATTAATCACATCTGCCAAAATCAACCTTCTGCTTTTAAATCTATGTGTATTAGAACCACTCTCATCATCAATCAGAACAAAACCTTTATTTGTTAGGAGTTATTTGATTCAGCCACCCTTAATTGGGACGTTAATGGTGGCAAGTGAGTCATTGAATTTTGGTCCATTTATGGCAGTATCACGGATTCCTTTGTCACATTTGCTAACAGTATATCCCTCTAAAATCTTGATTTAATATGTATTTTGAAGTCAAGTTCACATAATTAAGTTGCCTTTGTATTCTACAAGCAGTTCAGCCTCATTATACTATAAGGTCTACTAAAGCATCTCAACATCAATTTTAACTAGTGCATTGCAAGGAAAGATATTCTAGTCCCACACCACCAGAGTCCAAGAGCTCGCAGGTGAAGGCACTACCTCAGAAGACACTGTCCCAGCCTAAGATCTTATCTTTGGAGATAACATTGCATCTGCCTTTTAACCAACTACTAAAAATCCCAACTATGTCAGAGGTGAGAAAGTCTCACTTCTCACAGGAGACATCAGATATCCTTAGTTGTCCAGTGACTGACTACATGGCTAAGTCCTGTTTAAGAAGGTGAAACCAACTAGATTATAGTGATTTTCCAGACATTCAGTTTGCTTGCTCCATGATTCAATGTTTTCTTGTGTTACCTATAAAACTGTAAGAGTGTTAGGCACCGGCCTAAAAAAAATGTCTGACCCCTCTAATTTTAACAATTTTAAGCCCTTATGCAATGACTCTGCAATATTTTCAAGGCTAAAATTTTGCTAGTTTCATGCGTCTTTCCCATCTAACTGGTGACTTTAACAAAGTATTGATCAATCCATTCTCCTTGGTATAACAGAAGCTATTGCCTTCTCAGTACTCAAACCACTTATTCCCCTCTCTCTCCTTTCCCTCCCTTTCCCACATTATCCAGAATCACTTTCCCTTTGCCAACTTTCCTACACTAACAGTGCCTAATCTGTTGTGCTCCAAAAGATTATATGGTAAAAAAAGCCAAAATTATTTCCCCAGCCCCTTAGATTTTTATACAAATTATACAATATTAGATACCTTTAACTGAACTAGTTTCACATGCTTTGACCCTCCATAATTATGGAATTTGACACCAGCCCTCCTTCTGCATTTTCCGTACCATACAGTTATCTAGCTGTGAGAAGGAGAGATACTGGGAAATTAAGACCTCTTTCAAATTGCTACCTTTGCTTGTTCTTTGAGTATCTCCATATGGCAAGTGGAAAATGCTCAATTTCCTCAATATGCAGCCCAGATGAGATATTAATACCAAATGGACAATTCTACTTCCTCACTATATGCCTGGAAAACATGATTATATTCCTCCAGCCTTATTCCTTAGTAATACCTAAAGTGCAAAGCAAACTGTAATTTCAAACCTAAAGATAAGTCCATAAAGCTATACTGTGCCCCTATGTTCATCTTTTCCAATTTGCCTTTCCACTACTTTCAAGCCTCAAATTATAGATACATTCCAGCCTCTCTGGTCCTTTTCATTTACATATATGCTAATTATTCTCCCCCACCCTAACCAAATATAAATATACTACATTCATATCTAAAATATGATAACCCACCACCACTGAGGGATTTGTTGAAAGGATGCAGAAATCATAGGTTTAATAGTCAAAAAGTATTGACTCTAAATGACACAACCAAAATTTTAATATCTCACATTTTAAAGTAGGGAAAATATAAAGCCTTCATAAACAAAGCCAGGAAAACATGGTAAAAATAAATTTTGACAATGGATTGGCCATAGACTATGTATTAGCTAATCAAGAAGGCATTTTTAATATAAATATTTGCTGGAGTCTTCCAGCAGCTCAGTCATGTCTGACTCTTTGAGACCTCATGGACTGCAGCATGCCAGGCTTTCCTGTCCTGGAGAATTCCTGGAGATTTCCTGGAGATTTTCCATTTCCTGGAGATTGCTCAAACTCATGTCCATTGAGATGGTGATGCCATCCAACTATCTTGTCCATTGTCTTTCCCTTCTCCTCCTGCCCTCAATCTTTCCCAGCATCAGGGTCTATCCTAATGAGTCAGTTCTTCGAATCAGGTGGCGAGAGTATTGAAGTTTCAACTTTAGCATCAGTCCTTCCAATGAATATCCAGAACTGATTTCCTTTAGGATGGACTGGTTTGATACCCTTGCAGTTCATAGGACTCTCAAGAGTCTCCTGCAACACCACAGTTTAAAAACATCAATTCTTCAGCACGCAGCTTTCTTTATAGTTCAACTCTCATATCCATACATGACTACTGGAAAAACCATAGCTTTGACTAGATGGACTTTTGTTGGCAAAATAATGTCTCTGCTTTTTAATATGCTGTCTAGGTTGGTCATAACTTTCCTTCCAAGGAGCAAGTGTCTTTTAATTTCATGGCTGCTGTAACCATCTGCAGTGATTTTGGAGAGCAAAAAACTAAAGTATGTCACTGTTTCCCCATCTATTTGCCTTGAAGTGATGGGACCAGATGCCATACTTTTAGCTTTCTGAATGTTGAGCTTTAAGCCAACTTTTTTACGCTCATCTTTCACTTTCATCAACAGGCTCTTTAGTTCTTCTTCACTTTCTACCATAAGGATGGTGTCACCCATATATCTGAGGTTCTTGATATTTCTCCCAGCAATCTGGATTCCAGTTTGTGTTTCATCCAGCCCCGTGTTTCTCATGATGTACTCTGCATATAAGTTAAATAAGGCAGGGTGACAATATACAGATTTGACGTACTCCTTTTTCCTATTTGGAACCAGTTTGTTGATCTGTGTTCAGTTTTAACTGTTGCTTCCTGACCTGCATAGTTTTCTCAAGAGGCAGGTCAGGTGATCTGGTATTCCCATCTCTTTCAGAATTTCCCACAGTGAGTTGTGGTCCACACAGTAAAAGGCTTTCACATAGTCAATAAAACAGAAATAGATGTTTTTCTGGAACTCTCTTGCTTTTTCAATGATCCAACAATTGTTGGTAATTTGATCTCTGGTTCGTCTTCCCCTTCTAAATCCAGCTTTAACATCTGGACGTTCACAGTTCACGTATTGCTGAAACCTGGCTTGGAGAATTTTGAGCATTACTTTACTAGCATGTTAGCTGAGTGCAATTGTGCAGTAGTTTGAGCATTCTTTGTCATTGCCTTTCTTTGGGATTGGAATGAAAATATTTCTACTTGCTTTCTTTTTAATGTCACAACAAAATGTTTTCTATGGTATTTAAAGCAATTCATGACCTATTCTCTGGACATCTCCTTTACTATTCAGGCCAATCAAGTACCTCAAATAATTGAGCTCAAAATTGATGTCAAGACATGAATATCTCAATTTTTATATAATATTTCAAAAATCTCTCATGATTCTCTTTTGAAGTTATGGTTTGAAACTTTTAATTCTCCTTCATAGTTTGCTGTTCCTATCCACTCCAAACACTCTGTTTATCAAGCTTCTACTATTTTGGAAAAACATGCACACATACCACCTACCTCATTTATTAGTATCCCATATTCTGAGATGAGATACTAAACATCTACTGGCAGGCTTTCTACCTTGGAGGTCATGAAATTATTCAGATTATCCAGGCTTCAAGAAATCTACTGAGACATAGTTACCCCTAATGATGTGTATGTTTGTGTGTGGGTGTGTGTGTGTGCGTATATATATATATATATATATATATAGCTTTGCCTTATATTTATATCTCATTTATGCAAATCAGAATTAATAAAATTTTAAACATATGCACATTTTAAAGATTAAAAATAATATCACAATGATATGAATATGAAAATAAAATAATGTTTTACTTTGTATAACTTTGTTTTGTTTTAAAGAGTTTAGCAATAATATGCATGTATGGATAGATAGAGAAAAAAATGATTGCTCACTTGCTTTCTGTCACAGTATATTTAATAAAATAATTATTTGGTAAAATAATTTTTATACTGATTGCATTCCCAGGAAACTATTATACATTAAAATAAATATAATATCAGTGTTCTAAATGTATTATATAGAATATGAGCCTGAATTTCATCATAACTGCAAATGTTTTGGAAGTGTGTAATTGCTAAACAAGATGAGGTGGTCTACATGAAAATTAGATGAAGGGACAATGGAGGCATAGTTAAGGAAAGAGTATGAAACAGTGCGAGAGGAGAGTTTGCAAAATTATTTTAATAATCATAGCAGACTATGAAAGTGTCAAATCTTTGACGTTCGCAGGAAAACAATGTCAGGAGGAACCCAAAGGGTTTAGAAGGGAGATCACTAACTAATCATCTGTGTTTCATAAATCAAATAGAATTACTGAAGCAATTGCTTTCTTCAGACTTCAGTTCAGTCGCTCAGTCGTGTCCGACTCCTTGTGATCCCATGCACTGCAGCACGCCAGGTCTCCCTGTCCATCACCACCTCCTGGAATCCACCCAAACTCATGTCCATTGAGTCGGTGATGACATCCAACCATCTCATTCTCTGCTGTCCCCTTCTCCTTCTGCCTTCAATCATTCCCAGCAGCAGTGTCTTTTCAAATGAGTCAGTTCTTTGCATCAGGTGGCCAAAGTATTAGAGTTTCAGCTTCAGCATCAGTCCTTTCAATGAACACCCAGAACTGATCTCCTTTAGGGTGGAATGTTTGGATCTCCTTGCAGTCCAAGGGACTCTCAAGAGTCTTCTCCAACACCACAGTTCAAAAGCATCACTTCTTCAACACTCTTTATAATCCAACACTCACATCCATACATGACCACTGGAAAAACAATATTCTTGACTAGAGGGATCTTTGTTGACGAAGTAATGTCTCTGCTTTTTAATGTGCTGTGTAGGTTGGTCATAACTTTCCATCCAAGGAGTAAGTGTCTTTTAATTTCATGGTTGCAATCACCATCTGCAGTGATTTTGGAGACCAGAAAAATAAAGTCAGTCACTGTTTCCACTTTTTGACCATCTATTTGACATGAAGTGATAGGACCGGATGCCATGATCTTAGTTTTCTGAACATTGAACTTTAAGCCAACTTTTTCACGTTCCTCTTTCACTTTCATCAAGAGACTCTTTAGTTCTTCTTCACTTTCTGCCATAATGGTGGTGTCATCTGCATATCTGAGGTTATTGATATTTCTCCCAGGAACCTTGATTCCAGCTTGAACTTCCTCCAGCTCAGCATTTCCCATGATGTACTCTACATATTAGTTAAACAAGCAGGCTGACAGTATACAGCCTTAACATACCCCTTTTCCTATTTGGAACCAGTCTGTTGTCCCATGTCCAGTTCTACCTATTACTTCCTGATCTGCATACAAGTTTATCAAGAAGCAGGTCAAGTGGTATGGTATTCTCATCTTTTTAAGAATTTTCCACAGTTTATTGTGATCTACACAGTCAAAGGCTTTGGCATAGTCAATAAAGCAGAAAAAATGTTATTCTGGAACTCTCTTGCTTATTCGGTGATCCAGCGGATGTTGGCAATTTGATCTCTGGGTCCTCTGCCTTTTGTAAAACCAGCTTGAACATCTGGAAGTTCACGGTTCATGAATTGTTGAAGCCTGACTTGGAGAATTTTGAGCATTACTCTACTAGCGTGTGAGATGAGTGCAATTGTGAGGTAGTTTGAGCATTCTTTGGCATTGCCTTTCTTTGGGATTGGAATGAAAACTGACCTTTTCCAGCCCTGGGGCCACTGCTGAGTTTTCCAAATTTGCTGGCATACTGAGTGCAGCACTTTCACAGCATCTTTCAGGATTTGAAATAGCTCAACTGGAATTCCATCACCTCCACTAGCTTTGTTCATCGTGATGCTTCCTAAGGCCCACTTGACTTCATATCCAGAATATCTGGCCCTAGGTGAGTGATCACACCATGGTGATTATCTGGGTCGTGAAGGTCTTTTTTGTACAGTTGTTCTTTGTATTCTTGCCACCTTTTCTTAATATCTTCTGCTTCTGTTAGGTCCCTACCATTTCTGTTCTTTATTGAGCATCTTTGCATGAAATGTTCCTTTGGTATCTCTAGTTTTCTTGAAGAAATTTCTAGTCTTTCCTATTCTATTGTTTCCCTCTATTTCTTTTTCTTTTCTTTCTTTCTTTTTTCTTCTTCTTCTTTTTTTTTTTTTTTTTTTTTACTATTTTATTTCTTTGCATTGATTGCTGAGGGAGGCTCTCTTATCTCTCCTTGTTATTCTTTGGTACTCTGCATTCAAATGGATATATCTTTCCTTTTTCCTTTGCTTTTCACTTTCCTTCTTTTCACAGCTATTTGTAAGGCCTCCTCAAACATCCATTTCTTCAGACTAGGATAGTTTAAAATAACGTAATACAACATTCAGCACCAGCTTAGCGCTGCAATGTCACAGTCTTGTTTAAGAGCCTAACCCCCACCTTTTGTTTTGTTTTTTTTTTTAGTCCATGCAAACAAAAATAAATATGATACAAAATATGCATTTGGTCATGTCATTTCTTATAGTTTTCTGTTTATTTTCAATAAATACTAAATATTTTTCATTCAATTGTCCAAACTTTTAAAAAGTATTTCTCAGATATTTTGAAGTGTAATTTCCTACTTCTGTGTGTAACACATTCCACATATATGTACAAACATTGAATGTGTGAAGCTTGAACCAAAATGTGACATTGGGAAAGCAGGGGTTTTACTCAACTAGAGTTTTAAAATATTACTTCATTTTTAAGATATAATTTCAGCAATATGTCTGTTGAAACATTTTTCTTTTTCTTTTTGAAACATTTTTCTTAAGTTGTTATTTTTTTTTCAAAATTAAACATGCTGCAGTTAGCTTTGATCTACTTAAGCCCCTAATTACTCTAACAATATAGAATCAAGAATATCTAAAGATTTTCTTTCTATATTAATTTGTTAAATCTACATATGTTATCACTAGAAACAAAAATTTTAATATTCAATGTTGGATTTAGGAAGTATTAGATTTATTTATTTATTTTTTTAAGGAATTATTAAATTTAAAATTGAGTAAAATAGACATAATTAAATTAAAAACAATTTAATAACATTATTGTGCAGAAAAACTAAAACCTGTAAAAACTATGAAAATTAAGCTAATGGCCAGCAGGCAATATTCCTCCATGAACCATCAAAACATCAATTGACCAAATAATCATCAAAAATTAAGTGACCAAATAAACTGGTCTATAACTGAAAGTCAGCTTTAGGAATGTTTCATGAACCTGCAGAATTTGAAGGGAAAATTTAAAAATTTGACATTTGTTAAAGCATTCCTTCTATGCTTAAATATAGCATCCATTATTCCTGGATAATCCTGAAAATAGACTGCTGTTTTTACTGTTGTTGTTTGAAGCTAAGTCGAGTCCACACCATGGATTGCAACCCACCAGGTTTCTCTGTCCATGGGATTTCCCACATAAGAATACTGGAGTGGGTTAAGTTGTCATTCCCTTCTCCAGGGTATTTTCCTGACCCAGGGGTAGAACCTGTGTCTTGTATACTGCAGGCAGATTCTTTACCTCTGAGCCACCTGGGAAGCCTGAAAACACATTATCAATTGGCAAATAAGATCTACCATTATTCATTATATAAATCTATAATTTTCAATGTTGATACTGTGGAATATTGAAAAATTACTTAAGTCTTTGCCCTTGATATACTACTATTTACATTTAAATGGAAAGGATTTTGCTTTATTTTTAATCAGCTGACTGATTGATTTATGGCTGCACTGGCTTTTCATTGCTGCAAGAGGACTTTCTCTAGTTGCACTAAGCTGGCACTACTCTAGTTGCACTGCATGTGCTTCTCATTGCAGTTACTTCTCTTGTTGCAGAGTGCAAACTCTAGAGCAGCAGCTCTTGCTGTGGCATCTGCATGGGCTTAATTGTGGAATCTTCTCTGACCAGGGTTCAAATCTATGTCCCCTTGTTGGCAGACAGATTCCCTACCATGGACCACCAGGGAAGCTCTCAAATGGCAAGGAAATGAAAACTTCATTTACTTCTTAAATTTCTGAAACCATTTTTATGTATTTATCTTTTACTGAAGTATAATTCCTGTACAGTATTATGTATGTTACAGATATACATCTGTACAAAAAAATCAAAGAAAATGTAATATTTGTACAAAATTAAGTATAATATCGTATGAAAATCACAGTTTTAAAGGTTATAATTCAATTATGTTTATAAAATACTGGCTATATTTTATATGTAGCCAATATTGACTATATTTTATTAAAAATTGTTTTTCTTCAAGATAGTTATCATTATGAAACATATTTGATCTTTTTTTCACTTCTATTTTAGAATCTAAAACCATAAAAATTAGATAGTAGACAGATAGCATTTTAACTAATTAAATTAATAAATGCAAGTTAATTTTATTAACTCCAGGTTGTAATTTAGATATTGAAGGTGCTATTTTTTTTCAATAAAATCCTAATAACTTTTGGTATCATAACTTTTGGTTAACTTTGATACAACAGTCATACTGCTTCAAAAATTCAGAATATTTCAGAGTTTAAAAGTTTATCAATAACTTTAACATACTCAGTATTTGCCTTATTTTCAAAATAAAAAGGAAATACCATCACAGGTGTCAATGAGAAAAGAAGAATAGCTACAACTTCTCAGCATTTATTATATACAAATCATTTCTTGAACCCATTAGCTCACTAAAATTTCACAACCATTTTATAGCTAGACATAATCACCATTATCATCATCATCATTTTTATGTTATGATAATATAAAAACATACTGAAGCTTGGAATCTTGCCAGAATGGACAAAATTAAATAATAGCAAAAGAAATATTTGAACTGCAATGAGCTTCCTAGGTGGCTTAATGTTAAAGAATCCTCCTGCCAACGCAGAAGATTCAGGAGATGTGGGTTCTATCCTTGGGACATGAAGATCCCCTGGAGAAGGAAAGGGCAATAACCCACTCCAGTATTCTTGCCCAGAGAATGCCTCCAACAGAGAAGCCTAGCGGGCTACCTGCCATGGGGTCATGAAGAGTCGGACATGACTGAGCTCAGTTAGTTCAGTTCAGTCGCTCAGTCATGCCCGACACTTTGTGACCCCACGGACTGCAGCACACCAGGCCTCCCTGTCCATCACCAACTCCCAGAGTTTGCTCAAACTCATGACCGTTGAGTCAATGATGCTATCCAACCATCTCATCCTTGTTGTCCCCTTCTCCCTCCTTCAATCTTTCTCAGCATCAGGGTCTTTCTTAATGAGTCAGTTCTTCGAATCAGGTGGCCAAAATATTGAAGTTTCAATTTTAGAATCAGTGCTTCCAATGAATATTCAGGACTGATTTTCTTTAGGATGGACTGATTGGATCTCCTTGCAGTCCAAGGGACTCTCAAGAGTCTTCTCCAACACCACAGTTCAAAAGCATCAATTCTGTGGCACTCAGCTTTCTTTATAGTACAACTCTCACATTCGTACACGACTATTGGAAAAACCATAGCTTTCACTAGACGGATCTTTGTTTGCAAAGTAATGTTTCTGCTTTTTAATATGCTGTCTAGGTTGGTCATAATTTTCTTCCAAGGAGTAAGCGTCTTTTAATTTCATGGCTGCAGTCACCATCTGCAGTGATTTTGGAGTTTCAAAAAATAAAGTCTGCCACTGTTTCCCCATCTATTTGTCATGAAATGATGGGACTGGATGCCAGGATCTAAATTTTCTGAATGTTGAGTTTTAAGCCAACTTTTTCATGCTCCTCTTTCACTTTCATCAAGCGGCTCTTTAGTTCCTCTTCACTTTCTGCCATAATAGTGGTGTCATCTGCATATCTGAGATTATTATTTCCCCCACCAATCATTTTTTTTCTTTTTTTTTTCCATTTATTTTTATTAGTTGGAGGTTAATTACTTTACAATATTGTAGTGGTTTTTGTCATACATTGACATGAATCAGCCATGGATTTACATGTATTCCCCATCCCGATCCCCGCTCCCACCTCCCTGTCTACCCGATCCCTCTGGGTCTTCCCAGTGCACAAGGCCTGAGCACTTGTCTCATGCATCTAATGTGGGCTGGTGATCTGTTTCACCCTAGATAGCATACATGTATTGATGCTGTTCTCTCGAAACATCCCTCCCTCGCCTTCTCCCACAGAGTCCAAAAGTCTGTTCTGTACATCTATGTCTCTTTTTCTGTTTTGCATATAGGGTTATAATTACATGCCAGTCAGGATGGCTGCTATCCAAAAGTCTACAAGCAATAAATTCTGGAGAGGGTGTGGAGAAAAAGGAAACCTCTTTCACTGTTGGTAGGAATGCAAACTAGTACAGCCGCTATGGAGAACAGTGTGGCGATTTCTTCCCCCACCAATCTTGATTCCAGCTTGTGCTTCATCCAGCCCAGAATTTCTCATGAGGTACTCTACATATAAGTTAAATAAGCAGACATAACTCCAGAATAAATGAAGAGATGACGTCAAAGCAATAACAGCACCCAGTTGTAGATGTGACTGGTGATGGAGGCAAGGTCTGATGCTGTAAAGAGCAATATTGCATAGGAACCTGGAATGTTACGTCCGTGAATGAAGGCAAATTGAAAGTGGTCAAAAAGGAGATGGCAAGAGTGAACGTTGACATTTTAGGGATCGGTGAACTAAAATGGATTGGAATGGGTTAATTTAATGGATGACCATTATATCTATTACTATAGGCAAGAATCCCTTAGAAGAAATGGAGTAGCCATCATAGTCAGCAAAAGAGTCCAAAATACAGTACTTGGAGGCAATATCTGAAATGACAGAATGATCTCTGGTCATTTCCAAGGCAAACCATTCAACATCACGGTAATCCAAGTCAATGCCCCAACCACTAATGCTGAAGACATTGAAGTTGAAGGGTTCTACAAAGACCTACAAGACCTTCTAGAATTAATACCCCAAAAAGATGTCCTTTTCATTATAAGGGACTGGAATGCAAAAGTAGGAAGCCAAGAAACACCTGGAGTAACAGGCAAATTTGGCTTCAGAGTACATAATGAAGCAGGGCAAAGGCTAACAGAGTTTTGCCAAGACAAACACCCTCTTCCAACAACACAAGAGAAGACTCTACACATGGACATCACCAGATAGTCAACACTGATATCAGATTGATTATATTCTTTGCAGCCAAAGGTGGAGAATCTCTATATAGGCAGCAAAAACAAGGTCAGGAGCTGTCTGTGGCTCAGATAATGAATTCCTTATTTCAAAATTCAGACTTAAATTGAAAGTGGGGAAAACCATTAGACCATTTAGATATGACCTAAGTCAATGACTGAGCTACTGAGCACATACATTGACAATGTAATATATTATTATGAATACTTATATAAATCATGTTATATTTATCATATACATAGATTAGAGAGAACCAATGAAGTTATATACTATTTAGGTTATTTCCCATTTTTATGTGACAATTGTATTCTACAATTAAAGATCATGTGTAATGCAAAAGTTTCATTAGAAGTTAGACATAAAGTAGTTTAAAGAATTAGAAAGTAAGATATATATAGATATATATATTATAAAGAAAATATCTGGTAAATTAAATGTATTCTCAAGTGGTGGTTTTTGTTCTGTGTAAAAGGGAATTACAAATTTAAAATACAAGAATAAAATTTGAGAAAACTCTTTCATTATTAGTATGTATCTGGTAAAACAGCAAATTCTTGGCTCAATGATTTTGTGTATTATTCTCCTTTCTAGTATGATCTTAGTAACACATCTCTCTGTGGCCATACCTCACACACAGCTACACTTGCTTTACTCAAAGTCAGTCTCCAAGTCTCAAGTTAAATACCATTTTCCCACTGCACTTCCACATGTATTTTTCTTAATGTATTTCTTTCAATTAATTACAGTTCAACACTTAAAATGTTTTTATTGTCATAAGTATGCATATATTCCACTAGGCTTTCCAATAAATGTTATGCTGCTGCTGTTGCTGCTTGGTTGCTTTAGTCATGTCTGATTTTGTGTGACCCCATGGAATATAGCCTGCAAGGCTCTTTTGTCCATGAGGATTCTCCAGACAAGAATATAGGAGTGGGTTGCCAAGCCATCCTCCAGGAGATTTTCCCAACCCAGGGATCAAACCCAGGTCTTCCACTTTGCAGGCAGATTCTTTACCATCTGAGTCAGTAGGTGGCTATTAAACTTCTTTTCTTTTTTTAGTGTGAATGTCTTAGAATGCCTGGAAAGTAGAAAGTACTGAATAAATATGTTTTAGCAAATAATATTAAATTTAATAAATGTTTATTATGTAGAAGATTCTTCTGTGTACTTAATGTTTAATTTTGATAGCTCTGTGGAGCATGATTATCATTATCCTCTTTTTAATGGGTAAAAACAACTATTTTCCAAGAAGTTAATTGACTTGTCAAAGGTACAGAATTTGTTAAGTATAAGAAAGTGAAAGGGCAGTATTGGAGCCAAATTGTATGTTTTCACTAAAATATAAAATTCAGACTTATATTAAACTGCCTCCTTTTTGATAATTAAGGGATTCTGGCAATATTGCAAACTGTGTTTTCTCTTTGTGTGGGTTAGTAAATTAACAAAATAAGTCTAAAATCCAGATGTCAGACAAACAACAAAGAATGCCAAGAAAATTCTGAAGAAAAGATATAGTGTAGAGTACTGAAGAAGAGTCAGAAAATAGATCAACACTGCAGAATGTGAAGACACTAGAAACAGATCTATACAGAGAGATGGCACTGCAAATCACTGGAAAGAGGCTGAATTTTCTTAAGAAAGGGAATTGTATGGTGATTGTCACCATGAATACAGTATAGTAAAATCAGATTCCTAAATTCACATATTAATTTCTTGTGCATTAACTAAATATGAATATTTTAAATGGAAGAAAATGAGATTGAATTCCTGAGTAGCACACAGAAACACATAGTCACAGAGCGATTTTGCTATATTAAATCATAATAATAAATAGTACTTCACAGATACCATAAAATGTGAAAAGTCATTTTTCAGAATAGAAACAGTTACATGCAATGTATATAGCCTTCTTCTAGGGAAGATTTTCTTTTCCCTCAGAATAAGCAGAATTACAGAATTTCTTTGAAGATGGTAAAATAAAAACAAAAAAAAGGACAATTTTAGGTTACTTACATTCTGATAATTGGATTTTAAAAACAATATATAATAAGAAAATTAAGGTCTTGAGAAAAACAATACTAAATGTTCTAAAAAAAATGGTAAGAGCTTATTCTGAGTGGAACCATCCTTGAAGGCTGCAGCCCTAGATTTGTATTGTCACCGTTTTGTTTGGTTAAAAGAAAAAGAATTTTTAGGGTGAGGAAGGGAAATATTGGAAGTTTGAGATTAGCAGATGCAAACTATTATAAATAGGATGGGTAAACAATAAGGTTCTACTGTACAGAACAATAAACAATATTCAAATATCCTGTGATAACCCATAATAGAAACAACTAAGAAATATAATATGAATATTAATATATATATATATGAGTCATTTTGTTGTAGAAATTAACACAACATTGTAAATCAACTAGACTTTAATAAAACTAAAAAGAAACAAAAACCAAATGAACAAAAATCCCATGAACTTCCAGGGTGTCTAAGGGCCTGTGGAGAGCCTCATGACAGATTGGGCTAATGTTGCTTAGTCTGAGATGATCATTTTTAAAATGCAAGTGTTGAATACTATTTTTTTTAAAAATTAACATGCATTTGATGTATGCAGCTTCATTTTCTTCATTTTTAACCAGGATCTGGATTCCTTTTCTCATATTGAAGGTACAGTGTTGGGAGTCTCTTGTGCCTAATGCTCATCCTAACTGTCCCTGTACAGTCTGTTGCTATGATTTATCTGGCTGATGATATTATCCTCCACATCAGGGCCAGTTCCTGAAACAATACAGCTGCTCATTGAATGTTTTTACTCAGTGAATGAATCTCTAAGGAAAATTATACCTTTACTATTTCTTACTCTATTTTCCAGGTAAGGTACTTCGTTCTGATTCTTGCAATTGACTTTGTTGCAAAATCTGTAGTGGGCCCCATCTCCTATTTTCTGTCTTCCTACTAAGTGTAAGTCAACATTCACATCATTCTCTAAGTTTGCTTTTCTCCGAGTCCTTTATTCTCCAGGGTAAATGATTCAGATACAGTCGTTCTACACAGACATTTTAAGTACTACTTTGTGTTATGCAGAATCCATCCCTTTTCCAAAGAAAAGTCCTTTTCCTGCATCACTTACATATTGGCGTATCTTTTAAGACACTGACTAAATAACCTCTATTAGCAAGAAATTAAACTAAACTTTTCATTCGGTCTCCTTTTTTCAGACTTGCTTATAGAAGAATAATTGAGAATTATAAGGGTTTTTAAGGATGATAGAAAAATTTTTGCAACCTACACGTATAATTCAATGCCAGCTTTTAAAAATGTGACAGATTTGACAGTTTCCATTATTTTAAATTGGTGATAAAACAGTGAATTGTAATTATCATGAATTTAATTTAACCAAAAGGAAGAACTCATTGAGAAGAATTAGCATAAATATCAGTGAATAATTATCAAATTCATTTGAAAAAATACATTTGGTCATTTAAAGTCAGTGTGTTTTTGTTTTGTTTGTTTTGTTTTTTCTGGAGCATCCTCCAAAACAACAGTAACCAAACAGTAATAAAAAAACAAAAACTAAAAAAAAACCTCACCTCAAGCCACATATTTTGCTTCTATCTGCATCATCTGTTTTTCTCTCTGTTCTTAATACTATTTTCCTGCACCATTACCCTAGAAAATGCCTTCAAAATTATGCTCAAGATTTTGCAGGTGGTATGGGGTGGGAGATGGAAGCGGGGTTCAGGAGGGAGGGGACATATATATACATGTGACTGATTCATGTTGATGGATTGCAGAAACAAACACAATATTATAAAGCAACTATCCCCCAATTAAAAAATAAAAATTAATAACCTTTGACAAACTCCAAGTAGAGCATGTGAATGAATTCATAAGTTTAATACACAGTCTTATACTATTGATAGTAAAGATATTACATTCACATTCGTAGTGTTTGAAGACAATTTTCCAAAAATGGCCTCAAAAACATTTCCCACACTACATTCTCTCCTACAGTGTGATTTTTCCCCTCTTAATTCAGTGAGAACTCTATTTCTCCAGCCTCATGAGACTGCATGTGCTCTATGATTGCTCTGACCAATATAATGTGACGGAAAAAATGTGTAGCACTTAAACTGGTTTGGGAGATTCCTTTCCCTGACCCCTAGAAGTTAATTTCCATGTCAGAAGTGCAAATATTATGAACCACTCTTTTGTTAGAATTTCAAGCCTCATGGAATCTCCCCAGCAAATGAGAAGCCACTGAGGTGTCCAGGAAGAACCTCTGTGCCGACATGTACTTGACGAGGCCAATCTTGAAAGTGGGTCTTCCAGTCCCACTGGACACTTAGTTGATTTGGGAGCTTCCAAGCCAATCAATTTATTTGAAAAGAACTAAGACACTTAGTTCTTCAGATATGACTGTCAAACCCTGTCCACATCTCCAGACCCATGATATATGCAGAGTGATGGATACAAAGTTTCAGAGTGCCTTCTTAAAATTTCACATTATATAATTAACTCACTTAGTTTCTATCCCTTATCCTACATACTAGATGCATAGCTTATTATCCTTATGTCTTGATTTCCTCAATTGTAAAATAGAAAAAGTAGCATAAGAATATTGTAAAAAAATAAAATCATGTAATGTATATAAAGTTACTTAAAATGTTAATGTGAACATAGTAATTATGAAATAAATGTTAAGTACAGTTTGTTCTTGCAACAAAAATCATCACTTTCTCACTCTGTGCCAGGTACTGTGGAACATGCTTCTGATTCTTTGTGGGATGGTATATAGCCTTTTTGGGAAAATATTAAAATCATAACACAGATATGATATGTTCATTGGCCTCCTAACCTATGTTGACTCAATATTCTTACATAACATTGCATGACAGTGTCTTCTTTAACTTAGTTTGTCTCTAACAGATCAAGTGCTTCTGGAGGCAGGAAGTTGCCTTTTTCAAACTTTAGATTTTTGTGTTTTCACGTATTAAATGTGTATTTAATATTTTTGGATGAATGAGTGAACGGCTCAAGCAATGACAGCTTTGAGACTAACAATAATGCCCAAAATCTTTCAGGGTCTATTGGTACATTTTCAATACAACTGCTACTATTCTGTGCCTTGTATTGAAAACTTCATTTTGGAAACAGGAAAACTGATGCATAGAAATGTTAAAATCTAATATCCACAGTTTCAATACAAGTGAGATAAAAATAGCTAAAGGTTTTTTTAATCATAGTTTATTCACTTGGTAAAATGCATGGACTACTGACTATGTTGATTTCTTTCCTTTTACTTTATCTTTTATCATTACATCAAATATAGCTACTAAGTGGTCTTGAAACTACATACAAATGTGTTTTTTTTAATGTTTAAAATATATTTTCTCTGAAATTTTGATGGCCAGATCTGCTTAGCAGTATATATTTTAAAAGTTCCTAAGTGTTTAGAACATATGTGCACTATAATGACACCTAATTAATTTTACTCACAGCTTCTATTTTATATTAAGATAAAAATACAAAAGAAAATCAACATTTAAAAGATTAGCAAAGCCAACTCAATTATATCATTATCTCAAGTTAAATGTTGACTCTAAGAAGGGGATATGTTTCCTTCCAAGGACTAGCTAGATTTTTGTGGAGTTTGCTTTAATAAATCTTAATTTTCTGGTATGTATTTTAACATAGTATGTTACATCAATGAAAATATTTAGTCCAAGAAAGACTCTAATCAAAAGAGTTAAAGCAATCATAGCCACAAGCTAATGTGTTTAATTTGCTATGATTATTTACATAAGATCAATATTTTCAAAAGATTTATGAGGAGATAGAGGGGAATTTTTGTGTTTATTTCTTGCCTTAGAACTTGAAACACATTGATCAATGGCATTGAACTATACTGATTTTTAGCATCTGATCTAGTTTTCTAGATTGTACTTTTTCTTCTTAAATATACATTCCAGTTGCCATTTCAATACAACATGCAATATATTCTTAAAAGTTGTGCAAATAATTTAAAATGACACCAAGGTCAAGTAATTTAAAACTCAGTGTTATCCTGTAAGATTCATAACATATCTCTTAGGGATTTTTTGTCACCTATAAAAGGCCATGAAAATGAATCAAAGGATCTAAAGCCTAGATCTTTAAATTTAAAAATTGCCCAAGATAATTTTCATGGCTTATGGGCTGTAGCAGGTTAAACTTTCTATAGTAATAAAATTATAAATGGCTTAAGTAGTCAAGTGCCATTTCACTGCTACCATGTATATGTACTTCAAAGTGCTTCATAACTTCTTATCTATACAAAATATAGCAGGATTATACATACATACCTCCCCTCAATCTGATGTCCTAACTGTACAAAAGAAGGCCCTTAATGAGTTCTTCACTATAAGCCTGCCTCCACAAGATTCCTGCCCAGAGATTATTTTCCCAGAAAAATAATAATAACAATAATAATAATTCCAGTGTGTGCTTAGCTGCTCAATAATGGCCAACTCGTTGTGGCCCAGTGGATTATAGCCTGCCAAGCTCCCCTGTCCATGGGGATTCTCCAGGCAAGAATAGACCCATGGATCAAATCCAGGTCTCCCTCACGGCAGGCAGATTCTTTACCATCTGAGCCACCAGATTATTCTCCCAGAAAGAAAGAAAGAATTCCAATAGGTTTCTTTGAAAAACAAGTTGAAAATATGCACATGCTTTCCCCCTGTTATTTCTGCTGGGGTGTATCCCCAGTAGAACATGGCATGTTTATACCAGAAGATGCACAGAAATTATGCAAAACAGCATTATTTGTTAAAATGTAAAACTGCACACAGCTCAAATAAATATAAAAAATGTAAAAATACAAAAAAAAAAAAAGTGACCCATTAATACAATGAAAATAATGAGTTATACATACTATACATGGAATGACTGTGTGAAAATGTCAACTACAACAGCAAAGTGTTAGTTGCTCAGTCGTGTCTGACTCTCTGCAACCCCATGGACTGTAGCCCACCAGACTTCTCTGTCCATGGAATTCTCCAGACAAGAATACTGGAGTGGGTAGCCATTTGCTTCTCTAAGGGATCTTCTCGACCCCTTAATTGCAAACAGGGAAGCCCATACATAGAATGGTATACATGACTATTATAAACTGTGTATGCTGAAAATATTCACACACCAGAGAACACACAGCATATTTCTATATGTAATATCCAAAAAATATTGAAAGCTACATGAGTCAGGACGGCTGCTATCCAAAAGTCTACAAGCAATAAATGCTGGAGAGGGTGTGGAGAAAAGGGAACCCTCTTACACTGTTGGTGGGAATGCAAACTAGTACAGCCACTATGGAAAACAGTGTGGAGATTTCTTAAAAAACTGGAAATAGAACTGCGATATGACTCAGGAATACCACTTCTGGGCATACACACTGAGGAATCCAGATCTGAAAGAGACACGTGCATCTTTTTTTTTTTTTTTTAAACAGAGAAAGGTACTAAACATTCCTGATAATCTCTGTTATTTGTGTGAGTTTTGCTCACTTATGGTATATTTTTATTGAAGATTGCAAAATTGCCAGGATATCCAGAATCAGTTAATGATAGAAATCTCAAGTTAAAATAATGAAACAAATATATCACATGATCAGGAGTTCACAGATCAGATAGATTTCATTGTTCTGTTTACATCGTAACACATTTTCAATGGCCATTTGAGTATTCTTGTTTCCGGTATCCTCTCATCCCTAGAGTCAGTTGAAAAAGGTCCTAGCAGATGGGGCCCACTTTGGTCTCTGTGCACACATTTTTGGAATTGACCACTGCTCCTCAAAATGTATCAATACTTATCCACACCAAAATGAGATAAACCAAAACTTCATCCATTTATTGCTTCTAGTTCCAAATCCAGGGTCCATAATATATAGTATAATGACCCAAATGAAAAATAAAACTTATCTGCCTGCAACACATAATTTGGCAATTAAGATGCCTTTTTTGGAAAATTAAAGGATAAAAAAAGGAATTATTTACTCAATGTTGTTTTAGTGTAGGGATGTGTAATAAAAGATGCTACCAAGGCTCACTTTATGAGGGATAGAAATCACAAGGAACACCTGATCTGTCAATGAATAATGTTTCCTTGGGCAGCTACTTCATTTGTCAGCCTCTGTGTTGAAAATCTGGTAAGTGTTTTTGAATTCATTTGTTTTTTTTTCCCCATGAAGGCATCTGACTTGATACAGATAATTGTCCCCTTGGAAACTAAAATTCTTTGAAAACTCACTTCTTAAAATTTTTCAGTGATATTTGAATTACTTTAGCAACTCAAAAGTCAACAAGGCTACTGTTCATCAACCTTTAACTTTCTTTGGCAATAATTAAAGCAAAGAATTCCCTGAGATGGAGTGTTGAAACTGAAAGGGATTTGGTGTGATGGTTCAGTCGCTAAGTTGTGTCCAACTCTCACAACCCCTTGGACTGTAGCCCACCAGGCTGAGGGGACTGACCTGGAGTGGAATAAAGAGGGGACCCACATCAAAATGTACGCTAGCATGGGACATTATATAGCTCAGATAGTTTGGAGAGTTTATATGTAATAAGGGTGATCTGCGCAGGGTGTCAAAGCATACTCCAAGTGATGAAGTTACCCGTGAGGGAGAACTGTAGTCTTCCACAGGTTGTCAGTTCAAGAGAGATGAGGAGGATGGCCAGAGAGAAAATAGGGTAGTGATGACAATAAGAAACTGTTTACAGCTGGGCTGTGTTGTGGGCTGAGCTGTGTTCCCTCAGTTCACACATTAAAGTCATAACCCACAGTATCTCTGAATGTTGTGACAGGATTTTTCCCTGTAAAACAGACAGACAGAAAAGACAAACATTGCATAAGCTCACTTACATGTGAAATATAAAATCTTAATCAAACAAATAAACAAATAAAAGAAAATAAAAACAGACTCATAGATATAGAAAGGAAGGGAGTGGGGCAGTGGCAAGGTAGGCAAAGGGGATTAAGAGGTTAAAAAGCCTCCAGTGATAAGATAAACAAGTCACAGAAATATAGAGCATAAGGAATATGTTCAATGGTATTTTAATAACTTCATGTGGGGACAGACGGCTATTAGGTTTATAGTAGTGATCATTTCATAAGATATTTAAATGCTGAACCACTACATTGTACATCTGAAAGAAACATAATATTACATGCCAACTGTACTGAAAAAAAAATAAAAAAGGAATATCTAGAGCAGTCCTTTCTTTAATCTGTGCGTGGTGACTGGCCTTAAAGAAAGACTATTGGTTAGCCTGGGAATATTAAACATCATATTTAGCAGTTAGTATTTCACTGATCTGGAAGTAGGACTACTAAAATTTGTATTTGATATACATAAGTTGCAATTGCTAGAAGAAACAGGTCTTAAAGGTGGTGATTTATTAAAGATAATTTAGGTGCTTCACTAAGAAATAAAATCCAAGAATCCCTTTACAACTTGAAATAGTTACCAAAGTAAAATTAAAACAAAGTCATCATTCCATGTATATAATATTCAATTAAATAGAATTGTATCTAGATATTATCATAAATATTTATGATTAAAATGAGATAAAACACTTCACTTTATATGACTTCACTTTATATATGATTGGTTTGATGAAAATAATTTTACTGTCATAAGATAAAACAGCAACAGCAACAACACTACATTTAAAAATTCAATTCTATGCATTCACCATCACACCATTTGTCTATCCATAGCAGATTTTAAAGAACTCTTTCAGGGAGTGAATAAATATAAATGCATCTGATTCATCAATTTCCCCCCAAATCAGTTGCAATGGTCATAGTAAATTAAAGTAATATTTTTAAATATGTTAAAAAATGGAGTTCATAAGATATCAAGTTCTGAGTTTATAAATTTAATACTCATTTAATGTATTTCAAAACAAATACTAATAATTTGAAAATGAAATAATTAAAGTATGCAAACTAATTATGTTACAAATCTCTGTCCATATTTCTTCAGACACTGTCTACCTGATCTAATCCCTTGAAGCTATTCGTCACCTCCACTGTATAATCATAAGGGATTTGATTTAGGTTATATCTGAATGGCCTAATGGTTTTCTGACAAAGATCCCTATAGTCAAAACTATGTTTTTTTCTAGTAGTAGAGTACAGATGTGAGTGTTAGACCTTAAAGAAGGCTGAGTGTCAAAGAACTGATGTTTTCAAACTGTGGTTCTGGAGACGACTCTTGAGAGTCCCTCGGACAGAAAGGAGATCAAATCAGTCAATCCAACGGAAAATCAACCATGAAAATTCATTGGAAGGACTGGTGCTAAAGCTGAAGATCCAATACCTTGGCCATCTGAAGTAAAGAGCTGACTCATTGGAAAAGACCCTGATGCTGGGAAAGATTGAGGACAGGAAGAGAAGGAGGCAACAGAGGCTGAGACAGTTGGATGGCATCACCAGCTCAATAGACATGAATCTGAGCAAACTCCAGGAGATAGTGAAGGACAGGGAGGCCAGGAGTGCTGCCGTTCATGGGGTCAACAAAGAGTCATATCTGACTTAACAACTGAACAAACATAAAAGTAATTATGAAAAAATCATAACAAATTTTATGTCAGTTGATTTATAAATACTTTTGCCTTGTTAATATTGGGAACTTATGTAAATGGATATATTTTATTATTAAGAGATTGCCATCACTCTATATAGCATGAAAATAAAATGCCAGGAATTTTGAAAGCTTCTAGAATGGTGATTTTTGTAAATTAAATTATTTTCTTCATTATTCTTCTTCTCAAAGAAACACTCTTTCAAATAACAAAGCTAGAGTTAAACTAAAAATAAAGTTGATTAAAATGGAAGTTTGTGAGTTCCAAACTTGCCTTGTGACTCAGACATTACAGAATCTGACAGCAATACAAGAGATCTGGTTTGGATTCATGGGTCAGGAAGATTCCCTGGAGAAGGGAACGGCAACCCACTCCAGTATTCTTGATTGGAGAATTCCATAGACAGAAGAACCTGGTGAGCTTACAATCCATGGGTTCACAAAGAGTTGGACACAACTGTGTGGTGAACACACTATGATTTGAGTTCCAATAAGCATATGTTAAAAAAAAAAAAAAAAGCGGGGAGGATGGCTTAAGTAAAAGAATGAATCCCAGACAGAATTACTAAGATTTAACTAATGACTGTTTTCTATGTTTTAAATTCTATTCACTGTTCCCTTCTTTTATTGCATCTTTGGCATATGTTCAGATTAATTTTAGTTATTTTTATTTAAATACCTAACTCTTATATGGTTTTACTGCAAGCTTGCCTTTGTCATATAGTGGACTAGGGTTTTGCTTAATAGTTCTTCCATTCCAAATACAGAAATTACCTTATGATATTGGGACCATCACTAATGGTCATCACTTCCTTACCAAAAAAAAAATGTAAAAGAAAATTTTAGAATGTGTATTTAGGTATTAATGTATGCTTACCTGTAAAAAGTAAATTTGTTTTGAAATATTTAGTGATTTCTGATCCCAAGCAATTAACCAATCCCTTTGACATCTTTACTTCCATAAATGACTTACTTTGTGTAACTGCTATTAGAAGTTTCTAGGCTCCATGATAAAATAAAATCATATCACATATTTTATTTTGGAATTTCTAGGTTTATAGAGAAAAAATAATTTGATTATAAGAATAAGAAGTCTCTCAGATACAGAAGCACCAGTATATGTGATAATCAGAAAGGTTTTTGAGAGCTTCCAGAAATTAAGAAGAAAAGAGGAATTTACAGATCCCTTCATAGAACTTAAATTAATTGACTGCATGATGCATCCATGGGCTGAAACACTTGAAAACAGTTGAAACATAAGCTTCCAGTCTTGTCAGTGACTCTTGTGTTTCAAACTTGGAACAACAAAAGTAGAGTCCTCTTTCAGAAAGGCCAGGTGTGCTATGAAGGGGCCATTTCATCCTAATTAGCAGAGACTAAAGAGAGCGAATATTGTCTACACTTTCCAGACAGTGTAAAAAAGGACATTCTACATCCTATTCTTTATGAAGAATGAAACATTCTTTTCATTATAATGAAGTTTTAATTTACATAAGCCATACTAATATTGAACCAGAATAAATAGTGAAGTTTTAAAAAAATAGATAATTTAAGAAAATTGTAGGCATATAGTACTTAGATATGCTCCCCTGCTTCTCCATCCATATCTTTCCTTTGTTCTAATTCACATTTTCTTCTCTCTCTTTGGAAGTGGAAGCCAGAGACCAAGGAAATAATGGTGCCATGGAAAAGGCCAGATGAGCAACAAGAATCAGTGATGGAGCCATAAGTCAGAGGTAACTAGCTTGATTGGGACATGTGAGGCTATTAAGAAAATACATAAATATTTTGGGGTTAATGGAAAATAGATTTATCATTGTCAAAGAAAGACTTCGCAAGTGTGGTAAAAGAGCATTGGGAAAAAAGGCAGCATAATACAAACTAAGGATAAAACTCCTTGGATGTTAAATTGGAGTTAGAGGTGTTGGTGTGAATTCAAACATAGACAAAATAGATAACCAGATAATAGAAAGATAATTGATAAATAGATGATAGACAAATGAATTGATTGACAGTTATAGATATATATGCAAACTTGCACATATTGTTATGTGTATGTATGAGTCTCCAATTCTAACTCACCAACACAAATTTAATTCTAGCTTTCTCCCTCCCATTGCTATTTGAAATGTCTACTCTCTGAGAAAGGAAAAACTTGGCTATCATTACCTGCAATTCATTTGTTTTTGTCTTCAACCCTATAATTCATCTCAAGTATCTTCAGAATTCCTAACTTATATTTTTGCTTTGGTTTGGTTCCATCCATTCATTCTTTCTGGAGTTATTTCTCCACTGATCTACAGTAGCATATTGGGCACCTACCGACCTGGGGAGTTCATCTTTCAGTGTCCTATCTTTTTGCCTTTTCATACTGTTCATGTGGTTCTCAAGGCAAGAATACTGAAGTGGTTTGCCATTCCCTTCACCAGTGGGCCACATTCTGTCAGAACTCTCCACCATGGTCCGTCCATCTTGGGTGGCCCCACACGGCATGGCTTAGTTCCATTGAGTTAGACACAACTGTGGTCCTGTGATTAGATTGGCTAGTTTCAGGATATCTATGCTCTGATCCCCTCTCTCAGTGCCAACCCTCTTATTTGGGTTTCTCTTACGTTGGACGTGGTTTCTCTTACATGCTACTCCAGCAAAGTGCAGCCGCTGCTCCTTACCTTAGAAGTGGGGTACCTCTCCTCGGCCGCCGCCCCCAAACTCAAGGGCTGGGTAACTCCTCTTGACCATGCTTGTGCACCATCGCAGCCTCCGTGCTCATGCTCCCTTTCAGCCACCCTACAAAAAAGATCTTCATGACCCAGATAATCACCATGGTGTGATCACTCACCAGAGGCAGACATCCTGGAATGTAAAGTTAAGTGGGCCTTAGGAAGCATCACTACAAAGCTAGTGGAGGTGATGGAATTTCAGTTGAACTATTTGAAATCCTGAAAGATGATGCTGTGAAAGTGCTGAACTCAATATGCCAGCAAATTTGGAAAACTCAGCAGTGGCCACAGGACTGGAAAATATCAGTTTTAATTCCAATCCCAAAGAATGGCAATGCAAAAGGATGCTCAAACTACCACACAATTGCACTCATCTCACATGCTAGTAAAGTAATGCCTAAAATTCTCCAAGCCAGGCTTGAGCAATACGTGAACTGTTAACTTCCAGATGTTCAAGCAAGTTTTAGAAAAGGCAGAGGACCCAGAGAACAAATTGCCCACATCCACTGGATCATCGAAAAAGCAAGAGGAGTTCCAGAAAAACATCTATTTCTGCTTTATTGACTATGCCAAGGCCTTTGACTGTGTGGATCACAATAAACTGTGGAAAATTCTGAAAGAGATGGACATACAAGGCCACCTGACCTGCCTCAGGAAGCAACAGTTAGAACTGGACATGGAACAACAGATTGGTTCCAAATAGGAAAAGGAGTATGTTAAGGCTGTATGTTGTCATCCTGCTTATTTAACTTACATGCAGAGTACATCATGAGAAACGCTGGGCTGGAAGAAGCACAAGCTGGAATCAAGTTTGCTGTGAGAAATATCAATAACCTCAGATATGCAGATGACACCACCCTTATGGCAGAAAGTGAGGAAGAACTAACGGTCCTCTTGATGAAAGTGAAAGAGAAGTGTGAAAAAGTTGGCTTAAAGCTTAACATTCAGAAAACTAAGATCATGGCATCACTTCATGGGAAATAGATGGGGAAACAGTTGAAACAGTGGCTGACTTTATTTTTCTGGTCTCCAAAATCACTGCAGATGGTGATTGCAGCCATGAAATTAAAAGACGCTTTCTCTTTGGAAAGAAAGTTATGACCAACACAGACAGCATATTAAAAAGCAAAGACATTACTTTGTCAACAAAGGTCCCTATAGTCAAGGCTATGGTTTTTCCAGTGGTCATGTATGGATGTGAGAGTTGGACTATAAAGAAGGCTGAGCACCAAAGAATTGATGCTTTTGAACTGTGGTGTTGGAGAAGACTCTTGAGCATCCCTTGGACTACATGAAGGTCCAACCAGACCATTCTAAAGGAGATCAATCCTGGGTTTCCATTGGAAGGACTGATGTTGAAGCTGAAATTCCAATACTTTGGCCACCTGATGAGAAGAGCTGACTCATCTGAAAATACCCTGATGACAGGAAAGATTGAGGGCAAGAGGAGAAGGGGATGACAGAAGATGAGATGGTTTGATGCCATCATCGGCTCGATGGACATGGGTTTGAGTAGACCCCAGGAGTTTGTGATGGACAGGGAGGCCTGGCATGCTGCAGTTAATGGGGTCACAAAGTGTTGGACACAAATGAGCGACTGAACTGAACTGAACTGAACTTATATTTGTATGCAAAACATATTCACCAAGAGTTATTTTGAGCTTAGCATTATCATTTTCAGCCAAATACCCTTTTCCAGAAATACTTAGGTCAGTATATTTTCAATTCATGTGTCTGATAAGTTTTCCTTTCATAATTTCCTTTCTTTTACATTTATGTCTTTCAGTCTTCATCTATATCCTTACAGAATAATCTTCCACTTCACCACATCACTCTTCATTTCCCCTTAATATGAATTAAAGTATAAGTTAACATCTAATTACCAGTTACCATGGTTTTTTTTTTTTAAATTTTAAATTTGGTTATTTGTAAACCTCATCTACCATTTCTGAAAACTACTGAGTCTTTAGACTATTTTGACATCATCCTATGTGTGCTTAACTACACTAAGCATGAAGAGCTATACCCTAAATGATACTGTTTCAATATCTCCAGTTTTTAAAGCTGAAGATTGTCAGGAGGAATATCAATAACCTTAGATACACAGGTGATACCACACTAATGGCAAAAAGATAAGAGGAATTAAAGAAATTCTTGATGAGGGTGAAAGAGTAGACATATTAAAAAGCAGAGACATCAATTTGCTGATAAAGGTTCATCTAGTCAAAGTTATGGGTTTTCCAATAGTCATGTACAAGTGTGAGAGTTGGACCATCAAGAAGGCTTGTGATAAATAATTGATAATATCAAATTGTGATGCTAGAGAAGACTTTTGAGAGTCCCTTTAGACAGCAACTACATCAAACCAATCAATCCTAAAGGAAATCAGCCCTGAATATTCATTGGAAGGACTGATGCTGAAGCTGAAGTTCAAAAACTTTGGCCACCTAATGTGAAGAGCCCACTCTTTGGAAAAGACTCTGATGAGAAAAAGATTGAGGGAAGGTGGAGAAGGGGGTGGCAGAGAGATGGTTGGATGGCATCATCAAAATAATGAACCTGAGTTTGAGCAAACTCTGGGAGATACTGAAGAACAGGGAAGTCTGGCAGGCTGCAGTTCATGGAGTAGCAGAGTCAAACACAGCTTAGTGACTGAACAACAGCTCACTTTTATATTTTGGATTGTAGTTTGTGTGTTTGGCTAGGTTGTCTCCCCACCCCACCTTTTTTGAAAATTTTATTGTGAACTTTTTTTTTTTTCTCAATTAGTAGAAACTACTTTTTGGTTATATATGCTGAATCACTCAGTCTTGTCCAACTCTTTGCAACCCCTTGGACAATAGCCTGCCAGGTTCCTCTGTCCATCGGGATTCTCCAGGCAGGAATACTGGAATGGGTTGCTATTTCCTTCTCCATGCTTATATATAAGTGCATTCATATCCTTTAGAAGCATTTTGAAGTCTCACAACAGGACACTATGTGCACTGACTCTGGTTTATTTAAATCAAATACCAAACTTGACATATTTAGAATTATTTGCACACAGGAAGCTTGAATTCTGATATTTTTCTCACTGGAGGATAATTTTAGAGTTAGGGATTCTCAGAGATCTTTTTATTTTCTCTTTATAGCATCTACTCATCTCTAAGATCAAAGCAAGCAAGTATCTCCACCAACTATAACTTCGAGGTTGGACGTCTGCATCTTTTAGAGGTTTCTTTTTTATTTGCAGTATTTCTGATTCAATTTCCCACTTTACAAGGGAACAAGGCTCTGCCACCTTCCTGTCATGTGTGGATTATAAAAGCAGAAGCTCTAAATTACCAGACTTAGCAGTGTAAAGCAAAAATCACATTCAGAATCAAAACACTCCTTTAAAATACAGTCTTTGGAAGTTTTTGATCTGTATGAGATTTCATGTATGTTTATTATTAATTTGGATAAGAAAGGTTTTCTGGAGAGTGTATTAGTTTTATAATTTTAAATATTATGAACTAGGAGGTTTCTCAAAGCATGTGATAAGTTGCATTCCCCAAGTAATTTCTTCCACACTCAAGTGTTGTGGAATAAAACTCCAACTGTTGTCAGTTTAAATTAGTGAATTTATTATTTAAACTATTCATATGGCCATAGACAAATGAAAAGCCTTTAATCTGGTCAGGTCTTAAGATAATTAAAAGTTAATGTTTTATAAAGCAGTGAGTAAAATGTACAACATCCCAGGAAAAAAAAACATCAGTCTGAAATATTTTAACTTATAATATTAAGAATAATCAGATATAATGCATAATTTTTAAAGTGAACATGAGAAATATTTTCCTGAAATCTTTAAAAAGCCTGAGCATTACTAGAGGTGTTGTTTCTCCTTCTATCATTTTCTCATAAGAAGAAAACAGGGAAAAAATTTGTCCCACGTTAAACAAGAAACTGCTCTATGAGTAGTTAAGTAATTTATTTGTTTGTTAAGAAATTGCCTTCTCCTCTTTATAAACTGTAATATACAGCAGTAATACTGATGACTTTTATTTTTTGGCTGCACTATGCAGCATTTGGGATCTTAGTTCACTGAAGAGGGATTGAACCTGAACTCCCTGCACTGGGAATGTGGAGTCTTACCACTGGACTGCCAGGAAAGTCCCATGATGATATTTTTATGTTCTTAAGTGTGGTTTCTATATGTGAGCCTTCTATTTTCAACAAGAAAATACACAAAGATTATTACAGTGTAATGAAAGATAGAGCAAGAAGAGATTCACTGGACAATGAAAAATTATTAACTAGATTGGCTTTACAACAGATTAGACAATGAAGAGTAAAAAGTTAGTTGAAGGTTCTGCTGCTGCTGCTAAGTCGCTTCAGTCGTGTCCGACTCTATGCGACCCCATAGATGGCAGCCCACCAGGCTCCCCCGTCCCTGGAATTCTCCAGGCAAGAGCAATGGAGTGGGTTCCCATTTCCTTCTCCAATGCATCAAAGTGAAAAGTGAAAGTGATGTCGCTTAGTCATGTCCACTCTTAGCAACCCCATTGACTGCAGCCTACCAGGCTCCTCCATCCATGGGATTTTCCAGGCAAGAGTACAGGAGTGGGTTGCCATTGCCTTCTCCAGTTGAAGGTGAGATCATCACACACACACAAAAAAAAAATCCAAAATAGAAACACAAACAAGCAAACCTAAGAGATAAAGAGCAAAGTGTTGGTCAACTGTGGGCAAATTTCAAGGTGCCTAATCTATATGTAATTGGAGTCCCTAGAGGAGAGGAGAGGAGAAGGCAGTAGCACGCCACTCCAGTTCTCTTGCCTGGAGAATCCCATGAATGGAGGAGCCTGGTAGACTGTGGTCCATGGGGTCGCTGAGAGTCGGGACACGACTGAGCGACTTCACTTTCACTTTTCACTTCCGCACATTGGAGAAGGAAATAGCAACACACTCTAGTGTTCTTGCTTGGAGAATCCCAGGGATGGGGGAGCCTGGTGGGCTCCCCCATCTAGGGGGTCGCACAGAGTCAGACACAACTGAAGCGACTCAGCAGCAGCAGCAGAGGAGAGGAGAGCAAGAAGAGAAAAAACATAAAAAAATAATACCTGAAAGCTTTTCACATTTGATTAAAACGAGCTCAGACGGTAAAAAAAATCTGACTGCAATCCACGAGATTAGAGTTTGATTCCTGGTTCAGGAAGATCCCTTGTCGAAGGCAATAGCAATCCACTCCAGTATTCTTGCTTGGAGAATCCCATGTACAGAGGAGCCTGGCGAGCTACAGTCCATGGTGTCGCACAAAGTCAAACAGGACTAAGAGACTAACACTTTCATTTTCACTTTCACTTTCATAAACTGATGCAAGAAACTCAATGAAATCTGTATAAAAGGAACATTAAGAACATTTTTGGCTGCATCATAATCAAATTTCTAAAACCCATGAAAACTAGAAAAATAAAACAAAGTGTTAATCTAACAAGTGAACAAAGGATATAATCATAGCATAAGAAACAATCTAAGAAAGGCGAAAAACAAAATAACATTAATTATCAAGTGAAGTTGAAATAATGTAAATACCTCAAATAAAAAGCAGGACTTATCACACTGTGGGGGGTGGGAGGGGAATACCCACAATATGTTATCTAAAGGCATCCTCTTTATTTATTTTATTTATTTTTTTTCATTTATTTTTATTAGTTGGAGGCTAATTACTTTACAATATTGTAGTGGTTTTTGTTATACATTGACATGAATCAGCCATGGATTTACATGTATTCCCCATCCCGATCTTCCCTCCCACCTCCCCCTCTACCCGATCCCTCTGGGTCTTCCCAGTGCACCAGGCCCGAGCACTTGTCTCATGCATCCAACCTGGGCTGGTGATCTGTTTCACCCTAGATAATATACATGTTTCGATGCTGTTCTCTCGAAACATCTCACTCTCGCCTTCTCCCACAGAGTCCAAAATTCTATTCTGTACATCTGTGTCTCTTTTTCTGTTTTGCATATAGAGTTGTCATTAACATCTTTCTAAATTACATATATATGTGTTAGTATACTGTAATGGTCTTTATCTTTCTGGCATACTTCACTCTGTATAATGGGCTCCAGTTTCATTCATCTCATTAGAACTGATTCAAATGAATTCTTTTTAATGGCTGAGTAATATTCCATGGTGTATATATACCACAGCTTCCTTATCCATTCATCTGCTGTTGGGCAACTAGGTTGCTTCCATGTCCTGGCTATTATAAACAGTGCTGTGATGAACATTGGGGTACATGTGTCTCTTTCAGATCTGGTTTCCTTGGTGTGTATGCCCAGGAGTGGTATTGCTGTGTCATATGGCAGTTCTATTTCCAGTTTTCTAAGAAATCTCCACACTGTTTTCCATAGTGGAAACCTACTCCTGGTAGGTTGATAGGGATTGCATTGAATCTATAGATTGCTTTGGGTACAATAGCCATTTTGACAATATTGATTATTCCAGTTCATGAACACAGTATATTTCTCCATCTGTTTGTGTCCTCTTTGATTTCTTTCATCAGTGTTTCATAGTTTTCTATGTATAGGTCTTTTGTTTCTTTAGGTAGATATACTCCTAAGTATTTTATTCTTTTTGTTGCAATGGTGAATGGTATTGTTTCCTTAATTTCTCTTTCTGTTTTTTCATTGTTAGCGTATAGGAATACAAGGGATTTCTGTGTTTTAATTTTATATCCTACATCATTACTATATTCGTTGATTAGCTCTAGTGATTTTCTGGAACAGTCTTTATGGTTTTCTATGTAGAGGATCATGTCATCTGCAAACAGCAAGAGTTTCACTTCTTCTTTTCCTATCTGGATTCCTTTTGCTTCTTTTTCTGCTCTGATTGTTGTGGCCAAAACTTCCAAAACTATGTTGAACAGTAGTGGTGAGAGTGGGCACCCTTGTCTTGTTCCTGATTTTAGGGGAAATGCTTTCAATTTTTCACCATTGAGGATAATGCTTGCTGTGGGTTTGTCATATATAGCTTTTATTATGTGCAAAAGAAGGTAAATTTCCAAACTCATTCTATGACGCCATCATCACCCTAATTCCAAAACCAGACAAAGATGCCACAAAAAAAAGAAAATTGCAGGTCAATATCACTGATGAACATAGATGTAAAAATCCTTAACAAAATTCTAGCAAACATAATCCAACAACATATTAAAAAAACATACACCATGACCAAGTGTGCTTTATCCCAGGAATGCAAGGATTCTTTAATATCCGCAAATCAATCAACATAATACACCATATTAACAAATTGAAAGATTAAAAGCCATATGATTATCTCAATAGATGCAGAAAAAACCTTTGACAAAATTCAACATCCGTTTTTGATTAAAATTCTCCAGAAAGCAGGAATAGAAGGCATCCCCTTTTAATATAAAGAAAAATGTATCTTCAAAGAAAGGAAGGGGGAAAAGTATAACAGATATCAATCAAAAGAAATCTGGAGGCAATTTATTTAAATCATACAAAGAATTAAAAGGTAAATTCATAAGAATACATCTGTCAATTACACAAGAGGACATAGTATGTGAAGCACAAAATTGAAAGAACTTCAAGGAAAAAAGATAAACCGTCAGTTCAGTTCGGTTCAATTCAGTCACTCAGTCTTGTCCGACTCTTTGCAACCCCATGAATCGCAGCACACCAGGCTTCCCTGTCCATCACCAACCCCTGGAATTTACTCAAACTCATGCCCATCAAGTTGGTGATGCCATCCAGCCATCTCATCCTCTGTCGTCCCCTTCTCCTCCTGCCCCCAATCCCTCCCAGCATCAGGGTCATTTCCAATGAGTCAACTCGTCGCATGAGGTGGCTGAAGTATTGGAGTTTCAGCTTCAGCACTAGTCCGTCCAATGAACACCCAGGACTGATCTCCTTTACGATGGACTGGTTGAATTTCCTTGCAGCCCAAGGAGCTCTCAAGAGTCTTCTCCAACACCACAGTTCAAAAGCATCAATTATTCGGTGCTCAGCTTTCTTTATAGTCCAATTCTCACATCCATACATGACCACTGGAAATGCCATATCCTTGACCAGACTGATCTTTGTTGGCAAAGTAATGTCTCTGCTTTTTAATATGCTATCTAGGTTGGTCATAACTTTCCTTCCAAGGAGTAAGCATCTTTTAATTTCATGGCTGCATTCACCATCCACAGTGATTTTGGAGTCCAAAAAAATAGTCTGACACTGTTTCCACTGTCTCCCCATCTATTACCCATGAGGTGATGGGACCAGATGCCATATTCTTAGTTTTCTGAATGTTAGCTTTAAACCAACTTTTTCACTCTCCTCTTTCACTTTCATCAAGAGATTTTTTAGTTCCTCTTCACTTTCTACCAGGGTGGTGTCATCTGCATATCTGAGATTATTGATATTTCTCCCAGCAATCTTGATTCCAGCTTGTGCTTCTTCTAGACCAGCGTTTCTCATGGTGTATCCTGCATATAAGTTAAATAAGCAGGGTGACAATATGCAGCCTTGATGTACTCCTTTTCCAATTTGGAACCAGTCTGTTGTCCCATGTCCAGTTCTAACTGTTGCTTTCTGACCTGCATACAGGTTTCTCAAGGGGCAGGTCAGGTGGTCTAGTATTCTCATCTCCTTCAGAATTTTCCACAGATTATTGTGATCCACACAGTCAAAGGCTTTGGTGTAGTCAATAAAGCAGTCAATAAATGTTTTTCTGGAACTCTCTTGCATTTTCGATGATCCAGTGGATATTGGCAATTTGATCTCTGGTTCCTCAGCCTTTTCTAAAGCCAGCTTGAACATCTGAAAGTTCTTGGTTCACGCATTGCTGAAGCCTGGCTCAGGGAATTTTGAGCATTACTTTACTAGTGTGTGAGATGAATGCAATTGTGAGGTACTTTGAGCTTTCTTTGGGTTTGCCTTTCTTAGGGATTGGAATGAAAACGGACCTTTTACAGTCCTGTGGCCACTGCTGAGTTTTCCAAATTTTCTGGCATATTGAGCGCAACACTTCCACAGCATCCTCTTTCAGTATTTGAAGTAGATCAACTGGAATTCCATCACTTCCACTAGCTTTGTTCGTAGTGATGCTTTCTAAGGCCCACTTGACTTCACATTCCAGGATATCTGGCTCTAGGTGAGTGATCACACCATGGTGATTATCTGTGTCATGAAGATCATTTTTGTACAGTTCTTCTGTGTATTCTTGCCACCTCTTCTTAATATCTTCTGCTTCTGTTAGGTCCATACCATTTCTGACCTTTATTGAGCCCATTTTTGCATGAAATGTTCCCTTAGTGTCTCTAATTTTCTTGAAGAAATCTCTAGTCTTCCCCATTCTATTGTTTTCCTCTATTCTTTGCATTGATCACTGAGGGAGGCCATAATTATAGTTAAACTCAATATCTCCTCTCCGTAGATAATAGAGCAATTTCAGAAAAACTATAAGAGAATATAGAAAATGACTGTTCATCAACTCGACCTAACTGACATTTATGGGAAATCCCATCCAATACAGTATGAATGCACATCTATTTTTGAGTGCATGTAAGCAATTTAACAACATACGTTAATATAAGCCATGAAACAAGCTTTGATAAATTTTTAAAAATTCAAGTGATACAATATATTTCTAATGATTATGCAATTATAATAGAAATAGCTAACAGAAAGTCTGAAAAATCCTCATTATATGGAAAATAAATAAAATTAGTCTAAATAATTTTAGAAAGGGATAAGAAATTATTTTTGAACAACTATTTAATTTCAAATTTAAATGTAATACAACATATGATTTTTAGAGAGTAGCTAAGCAGTGTTTGTTGGGGTATTTATATCACTAACCACTTATATTAAAGATTAGATGGTTCTTAAAACAATGACCTTAGGTTACATGTTAAGAAACTAAAAAAAAGAGCACATAACCCCAAATAAAGTACTATTTATTAAATTATACAAATAAGAATGGAAAATAATGATAAAGAAAACAGAGAAATGAAATAATATCAAAATTAATAATATCAAAATGTGGTTATTTGAGAAGATTAATTAAAGGAATAAAGTTCTAACCAGAATGATTAGGAAAAAGAGACAAAAATTGCTTCCATCATAGAATGGAAGAGAATGATAAATTCAGATATAAACACAAATATGTATGTTCAGCTTATTTTGAAAAAAATGACAAGATAATTCACTGGTACTAGAACCACTGAATAGGAATATGAAAAATAATAATTAATATTTCTCTGCAAACTCAATAAAAAAGATGGTTCCTTTTTTATTAAGTAGGTACAATAATTGAATAGACAATTCAAAAAAGAAGATAAATGGGTGACACATAATCACATGAAAACATGCTCAGAAAAAAAAAAATAAAAAAAAAAAAAAAAGAAAAGAAAACATGCTCAGCATCAATAAATATATGGAAAGTATAAGTTCAATCCAAAATAAGACACCTCTAAACCCTTGTTAAAATGACTGAAATGAAAACATACCTTAACAAGCGTTGGCAAGAATGTGAAGCAACACTACCATGAAATGCAAAATGCTGTAATTTCTTTGGAAAACAGTTGATAATTTCCCAAAAAGTTAAAAATATTCTTGCTATATGATGGAGTCATCACAAAGAAGGTTTTACCCAAAGATATGTACATGACTGTTTATGGCAGGTTTCATAGTGATAATTAATAACTGAAATCGATACAAACACCTATCAACTATGTGTAACTCGTAGTGAAATACAACAGCAAGGAAAAGGAATGAGTACAGATATACTGTTGTTGTTGTTCAGTCATTCAGCCATGTCTGACTCTTTGTGACGCCATGGATTGCAACACACCAGGATTACCTGTCCTTAACTGTCTCCTGGAGTTTGCTCAAACTCATATCCATTGAGTTCATGATGCCATCCAACAATCTCATTCTCTATTGCTCCCCTCTCCTCATGCCATCAATGTTTCCCAGCATCAAGGTCTTTTACAGTGAGTCAGCTCTTCTCATCAGGTGGCCAAAGTGTGTCCTCCCAAAGTCCCACCTCCTAATACCATCACAGTGGACATTAGAATTCAACATATAGATATGGAAGAGGAAGTGACAACCCATTCCAGTATTCTTACCTGGAGAATCCCATGGCCAGAGGAGCCTGGGGGCCTACAGAAAATGGGATCGCAAGAGTGGGACACGACTTAGTGACTAAACCGCCACATAAACACTCACGCCAGAGTATTGATACATTTCTACCTATATCAGTATGCAATATGTTGTAAATTGGGATTGTGGCATAATATAACATTATTGATGGAAATTAAAATGGCATACATACATATATGTATATATGTGAATATATACTTTGTATTAAACAAATGGCTAGATATATTAGACACTTTTATAAAGTGAGCAAAGCAAATAAATTGAAGATTCAGAAAAAGTAAAATGTTAAAAGCTGTGTTCATGGAATAGTAGTGGTCTAAAAAAACCTTTAGTTTCCCAGAAAAAAAAAAAAAAAAGCCTAATTCAAATATAATAAACATACCTGAATACATTTTACCTAGGGTGAGGTTGATGCCTGTTCCCAAAAAACCAACAAATATGATATTTCAGTAATTTTATTATGACTTCTCTGTACATTTTATAAGCAAACCTATGCAAAAATAAGGATTTTAATATCAGCATATTGGCCTTTTCCTTGAATATCTAGTATAACATAAACTCAACAGCTTGTGACATACTTTGAATACAGTTAATGTGAATTAATGAGGTCGAATTAACCTGGGTGTGCATGTTCAGTTCAGTTCAGTTCATTCGCTCAGTCGTGTCTGACTCTTTGCAAAACCATGAACCACAGCACGCCAGGACTCCCTATCCATCAAAAACTCCTGGAGTTTATACAAACTCATGTCCATTGAGTCGGTGATGGCATCCAACCATCTCATCTTCTGTCATCCCCTTATCCATCCACCTTCAGTCATTCTCAGCGTCAGGGTCTTTTCAAATGAGTCAGCTCTTTGCATGAGGTGGCCAAAGTATTGGAGTTTCAGCTTCATCATCAGTCCTTCCAATGAATATTCAGCACTGATTTCCATTAGGATGGACTGGTTGGACCTTCATGTAGTCCAAGGGACCCACAAGAGTCTTCTCCAACACCACAGTTCAAAAGCATCAATTCTTCCACACTCAGCTTTCTTTATAGTTCAACTCTTACAACCATACATGACAGACTACTAGAAAAATCATAGCCTTGACAAGACGGACCTTTGTTGACAAAGTAATGGCTCTGTTTTACAATATGCTGTCTAGGTTGGTCATAACTTTCCTTCCAAGGAGTAAGCGTATTTTAATTTCATGGCTGCAATCACCATTTGAAGTGATTTTGGAGCCCCCAAAAAATAAAGTCAGCCACTGTTTCCACTGTTTCCCCATTTATTTGCCATGAAGTGATGGGACTGGATGCCATTATCTTAGTTTTCTGAATGTTGAGTTTTAAGCCAACTTTTCAACTCTCCTCTTTCACTTTCATCAAGAGGATCTTTAGTTCTTCCTCACTTTCTTTCATAGGGTGGTGTCATCTGCATATGTGAGGTTATTTATATTTCTCTCGGCAATCTTGATTCCAGCTTGTGCTTCATACAGCCCAGCATTTCTCATGATGTACTCCTCATATAAGTTAAGTAAGCAGGGTGACAGTATACAGCCTTGATGTACTCCTTTTCCTATTTGGAACAAATCTGTTGTTTCATGTCCAGTTCTAAGTGTTGCTTCCTGACCTGCATACAGGTTTCTCAAGAGTCAGATCAGATGGTCTGGTATTTTCATCTCTTTCAGAATTTTCCACAGTTTATTGTGATCCATACAGTCAAAGGCTTTGTCATAGTCAGTAAATTTTCTGGAACTCTTTTGCTTTTTTGATGATCCAGAGGATGTTGGCAATTTGATCTCTCACTCCTCTGCCTTTTGTAAAACCAGCTTGAACATCTGAAAGTTCATGTTTCACCTATTGCTGAAGCCTGACTTGGAGAATTTTGAGCATTACTTTACTAGCGTGTGAGATGAGTGCAATTGTGCGGCAGTTTGAGCATTCTTTGGCATTACATTTCTTTGGGATTGGAATGAAAACACCTTATCCAGTCCTGTGACCTCTGACAAGTTTTCCAAATTTACTGACATATTGAGTGCAGCTCCTTCACAGCATCATCTTTTAGGATTTGAAATAGCTCAACTGGAATTTGATCACCTACATGAGCTTTGTTCGTAGTGATGCTTTCTAAGGCCCACTTGACTTCACATCCAGAATGTCTGGCTCTAGGTGAGTGATCACACCATCATGATTATCTGCATCATGAAGATCTTTTTTTGTAGTGTTGTTCTGTGTATTCTTGCCACCTCTTCTTCATATCTTCTGCTTCTGTTGGGTCCATACCATTTCTGTCCTTTATTGAGCTCATCTCTGCATGAAATGTTTCTTTGGTATCTCTAATGTTCTTGAAGAGATCTCTAGTGTTTCCCATTCTATTGTTTTCCTCTATTTCTTTGCAGTGATCGCTGAGGAAGGCTTTCTTTTCTCTCCTTGCTATTGTTTGGAACTCTGCATTCAAATGGGTAGATCTTCCCTTTTCTCCTTTGCTTTTCCCTTCTCTTCTTTTCACAGCTATTTGTAAGTCCTCCTGAGACAGCCATTTTGCTTTTATGCATTTCTTTTTCTTGGAGATGGGCTTGATCCCTGTCTCCTGTACAATATCATGAACCTCTGTCTATAGTTCATCACGCACTCTGTCTATTAGATCCAGTCCCTTAAATCTATTTCTCACTACCACTGGGTAATCATAAGGGATTTGATTTAGGTCATATCTGAATGGTCTAGTGGTTTCCCCTGCTTTCTTCAATTTAAGTCTGAATTTGGCAGTAAGGTGTTCATGACTGGAGCAACAGTCAGGTCCTAGTCTTGTTTTTGCTGACTATATAGAGCTTCTCCATCTTTGGCTGCAAATAATGTAATCAATCTGATTTTGGTGTTGACTATCTGGTGATGTCCATGTGTCGAGTCTTCTCTTGTGTTGTTGGAAGAGGGTGTTTTCAATGACCAGTGTGTGTTCTCTTGGCAAAACTCTATTAGCCTTTGCCATGCTTCATTCTGTACTCCAAGTCCAAATTTGCCTGTTACTCCAAGTGTTTCTTGACTTCTTACTTTTTTATTCCAGTCCCCTATAATGAAAAGGACGTCTTTTTTGGGTGTTCATTCTAAAAGGCCTTGTAGGTCTCATAGAGCCATTCAACTTCAGCTTCTTTAGTGTTACTGGCTAGGTTATAGACTTGGATTGTGGTGATATTGAATGGTTTGCCTTGGAAACGAACAGAAATCATTCTGTCATTTTTGAGATGGCATTCAAGTACTACATTTCTGACTCCTTTGCTGATTATGATGGCTACTCCATTTCTTCTAAGGGATTCCTGCCCACAATAGTAGATATAATGGTCATCTGAGTTAAATTCACCCATTCCAATCCACCATGTTACAATAGCTTAAGCCCCCATTCTACCTGACTGCTCAGTGTTCTGTCTTTTAACAGTTTATCCTACCTAAGGGCCATGAACCTCTGCAATGGATGCACTTTTCAATCCATTCAACTTCCCTGGATTTTTCTTAACAAACAGTCTAGCTCTCTGGATCTTCAGTGCTCTGTGTGGATACTGTTGGTCACTTTCAGAGGTTCAAATCAAGATGATTATTTAATAGTTAAACAAGAAAATACAAAGGAAAATTTTAATATCATTCTACCAGGTTAAATTTAAGTACTCCTGTTCAGTGGCGGAATTTTTTTTTTTTTTTGGGGGGGGGGGGTCATATTCTTAGTGGGAAACAACTTTCTATTTTAGCAAAAAAAAAAAAAAAAAAAAAAAAAGACAAATTATACAACTTGTTTCAGTGTTGTGGACAATACAGGGAGAAGAGAGAACACCAGTGCAGCAGCATGGATAGAGATTTAGGAAAAGCATTCTTTTGCAAAGGTAAAAATTTTTATAGAGATTTTTTAAAAGATCAAACTATCTTAGTTCCAAAATTGTGTTTTATTGTTGTTGATACTGTTCAGCTGTTCAGTTGTGTTTGACATTTTGTGACCTCATGAACTGCAGCACACCAGGCTTCCCTGTCCTTCACTATCTCCCAGAGTTTGCTCAAACTCATGTCCATCGAGTCGATGATGCCATCCAACTATTTCATCTTCTCTTTCCCCCTTCTCCACCTGCCCTCAATCTTCCCCAACATCAGGATGTTTTCCAGTGAGTCAGTTTTTTACATCAGGTGGCCACAGAGTCAGAGCCTTGGCTTCAGCATCAGTCCTTACAATGAGTATTTAGGCTTGATTTTCTTTAGGATTGGCTGATTTGATCTCCTTGTTGTCCAAGGGACTCTCAAGAATCTTCTCCAGCAAAACAGTCCTTAAGCATAATTCTTTGGTACTCAGTCTTCTTTATGGTCCAACATTCACCTCTGTGCATGACTACTGGAAAAGCTTTAGCTTTGAGTACTGGATCTTTGTTTGCAAAGTGATGTCTGTGCTTTTTAACATGCTGTCTAGTTTCATCATTTTTTTTTTTCTTCCCAGTAGCAAGAGTCTTTTCATTTTGTGGCTACAGTCACCATCTGTGGTGATTTTGGAGCCAAAGAAAATAAAGTTTTTCCTTGTTTCCATTGTTTTCCCATCTATTTGCCACGAAGTGATGGGGGCAGATGCCATTATCTTAGTTTTTTGAATGTTGAGTTTTAAGCCAGCTATTTCACTCTCCTCTTTCACCTTCATCAAGAGGCTCTTTTGTTCCTCTTCACTTTCTGCCATTAGAGTGGTGTCAACTGCATATCTAAGGTTACCAACATTTCCCCTGGAAATCTCGATTCCAGCTTGTACTTCATCCAACCCAGCATTTCACATGATGTACTCTGCATATAAGTTAAATAAGCAGAGTGACGATATATAGCCTTGTTGTATTATTTTCCCAATTTGAAAGCAGTCAATTCTTCCGTGTTTGGTTCTAACTGTTGCGTACAGGTTTCTCAGAGACAGGTTAGGTGCTCTGGTATTCCCTGGTATTTAAGACTTTTCCACAGTTTGTTATCCACAAGTCAAAGGATTTAGTGTAGTCAATGAAGGAGGAATAGATATTTTTCTTGAATTCCTTTCCTTTATCTGTGATCTAATGGATGTTGACAATTTAATTTCTGGTTCCTCTATCTTTTTTAAATCTTACGCATTTGTAGAACTTTGTATGCATTTGTCCATAGTTGAACATATTAAGGAGAGAAATACTGTTCTGTGTATATGATCACAGAAAACTCATAGCTATAGTTAAGAGGCTGAGATTTCTGCTATTTGGATTTTTAAAAAGACACTAGAGAAAATCAGTACATAAAACTCCATTTTACATAAAATAAAATAATATGTAAGAAAAATACTGCATAACATTAATATTATATCTAAATAAAACCTATCTTACACCAAACTATGGTGTACCTATTCTTGTTTGTACTTGCTCACACTTTGCTCATGCTTTTAAGTTTCCTACATAACACCATCATGCCTCTCTGCAGGAAAAATGTATTTTTCCAGCTCATTGATTCTGGGCTAACCCAAAACTGATTTTGGCCAAAGGCATGCAAATGCATGTAATATATGACATGTTTAAGCTATAATTTTAAATATGCTTACACAGTTCAATTATGCACTACTTTCAGAAGCCATACTTGAGTGTTAGGTTTTTACTGTAATAATAGGATGAAAAGACATGTAGAACTGAATCAAGTCCAACCAAATGTTGCCATGAATTCCCAGGCAAGCCCAGTAGAACCATAGCCAGACTAGTGTAATGAACCCAAGGAGTTTTAAACCACTGAGATATGTTGATTTTTTTTCTTCCTTGAGCATAAGATGTTAATATGTCCTAATAAAAGATGCTGAAATGAAATATGAGTACATGTTTTTCTTAAAAAATGTTTTTCTACATGTAATTATTCCATTTTCTATACCTAAATGATGCTCTTTAGTTATACCATGTATCACATTGTGTATGACTGATTCCAAAATTCTTGATAAGAACATAACATTTGTTGGAATGTTTCTTTATTTTATTTCATTTTACAAGACAGTTCCAAAGCAACAAGTTAACAAATTCCTTCAAGTCTTGTTAAGGAAGGGCACATAAATCCAAAGAACCCAACTAACAAATAAAAGCAAGACTCTGATTCCATGAGTGTACAGTCCAGTTTAGCAATTTCTTGTAATAACAAGAGAGTCTTCATTAAGTTTTAGTGTTACTTAGATTGGCTCAGTGGTAAAGAACACCCCTGCAGTACAAGAGAAGTGGATTCCTTAACTGTGTCGGGAAGATCCCTTAAAGATAGAAATAACAACCCACTCCAGTATTTTTCTCAGGGAAATCCCATAGACAGAGGAGCCTGGTGGGATATAGTCTATGGGCTCACAAGCATAGTACATGATTTAGTGACTAAACACAACAAAATACTCCCACTATTTAACTTCCAAATCTCAATTGGTAATGCACACTCTCTGTTCCTTTTCCTGAATCACTGACTTTTTTGTTTCTTTTAAAGAATGGATATTTGCAGTTAATGACTGTCTTCTTAATCTAAATGATATTTACATCAAGAGAAAAGTCAGGTTAAAGGGGCAAAAGGGTTAGTCTTTTAAGATGTTAAATTCTTCTAACTCCTCAAACTTGCCAGAGGGAATAAAAATAATTTCTGAAATACCATGTCTAATATACTTTGGACAAATTTCTGGAAATAAAATAATGGAGCAAAAGATTTTATTTTACAGTCTGAAAAAATATTTTTCCAATATGTCTATTACAAGTGTGAATTTGAACTTTATATTGTATGATTTGGGAAAGAAACTGAAATCTATAGTGACTGAAAGTTTCCTTTATACACAAATCATGTTCAGTTTTAGTTTTATTGTCACTAAGTTTTTTGCAATTTCTAAAATTGTCTAAATAGCAATGTTTCCTTTAAATGGCTAAACCCTAAAACAAGTTGTTGGGGGAGTTTGTAATTTCCTCAGTTCGGTCTCATTGCAACAAAAATTTGAAGTGACAGGTGGACCAGCATTAAAGCCCTGGGACAGAGCAGTGTTACAGCCCTCAGATAGACCAGTGTTGCAGTTCTGTGTTACAGCTCAGTTTCATTTAGAAAGTAAATGAAAATACGTCTTCCAGATATGAGGGCATGATGGCCAAAAAGACAGGAAAGGATGAGAGGCCCCCCCACCCCAATTTTGGCTCCTCTTTTTATATATTTTTTTTTTTTTCTTGTCTCCCTGAGCCTGACCTATGTCAACTGGGCTAGCCAGGAGGGCTGTTTGTTTTACCTTAGGTTCTCAATCTGATTCTCGGACCTTTCTTTGTTTTATTTTTGTGGGCTTTTCCCTTCCTTGTCTTTTTGCCACCACCATTATGGACTCTCTTTGCTTATTTAACTACCTAACAAAATAAACAAAAATAAAATATACTGATATGAAATATATTTGAGAGTGGACCTATTCCTAGAAAGTACCATTATCCTCTGCCACTAATCTCCTGAGTCAAGGAGATTTCCCCTGGGGGGGGGGGGGCGGGCGGGATGGTATACATGTTTATTAATTATATTATTGCTTAGATCAAAGGCTAAAAAAATTACAAATATATTTAAGGTCATTATTCCCTAGTGGAAATATTTCGGGTTTAGAAGTGTTGCAGTTCTGTGATTCACAGGGATCTTTCTTATTTTTTGTCTTTATTTTCTTTGTATATAACCCAAGGGCTTCCCACAGTTTCCTTAGCTATGAGTTTAAATGCCTAATCTATTTTTCTTCTAAACGTTTTGCTTTTCTGTGTTAACCTTTCTAATCATGTATATTTAGCTTGGTCTATAAGTAGTAAAAGTGCTGACTGAAAGGGGAATGAAGAAAATAAAAGTAGACCTGAAAATCAAGGAAATAAAGGAAAAATTTTTAATTGTAGTCATTTTCAAAACAATATTTAGTAGGGCTGTACTTAGTTGATCAGTTGTGTCTGATTCTTTGTGACCCAGGACTGTAGCCTGCCAGGCTCCTTTGCCCATGGGGATTCTCCAGGTGAGGATAGTGGAATGTGTTGCCATGCCCTCCTCCAGGGAATCTTCCAACCAAAGGATTGAACCCAGGTCTCCCACACTGCAGGAGGATTCTAAACCATCTGAGCCACTAGGGAATCCCAGTTAATAGTGAATTAGTACAAATCCTCAGATAGGATGCCTTCTTAAATGACAGTATATGGGAATATCACTTGCAGAAGATAATGGGCCGTTAGCATTTACCATAGCTTTAGAAAACATGTACTATAAATTATTTTCCTTGATTTTATAGGAATAAAAGTCCATGTTCAGAGAGCTATAGGTCACATAACTAGTTCCTTTGTAGATTGATAAGTATCATAAGAAGTTCTGATTTCCATGGAAGCACATTTTCCAATTAGAAATGGTCCTTGCAGTTGATTTATGTATTCTTAGGAAAAACTAGGGCATAGCATTTTGTATTATGAACTGATTTCTTTTTCACATTAATATATGCATGAGAAGGTGAAGAAGGGAAGTGAAAGAGCCTGCTTCAAACTAAATATTAGAAAAAAAAAAAAAAAACAAAGACAAAAACTAAGGTCATGGCATCCAACCCATTATTCATGGTAAATAGGAGGGAAGAAGGTGGAAGTAGTGACAGATTTCCTCTTTTGAGGCTCTAAAATCACTGCAGATGGTAACAGCAGCAATGAAATAAGAAGACAATTTCTTCTTGGCAGGAAAGCTATGACAAACCTAGACAGTATGTTGAAAGCAGAGACATTACTCCGCTGACAAAGGTCCAAATAATCAAGGCTCTGGTTTTCTCAATGGTCACATATGATTGCAAGAGCTGGACTATAGAGAAGGCAGAGGGCAAAAGAACTGATGCCTTGAAACCGTGGTGATGAAGAAGACTCTTGAAAGTCACCTGAACAACAAGGAGATCAAATTAGTTAATCCTAAGGGAAATTAAGCCTGACTATTAATTGGAAGGAATGATTCTGAAGTTGAAGCTCCAGTATTTTGGGCATCTGATGCAAACTGTTGACTCATTGGAAAAGTTCTGATGCTGGGAAAGATTAAAGGTGGAAGAAGAAGAGGGCATCCTAGTTTTCTGAATGTTGAGTTTTCACCAAAATTTTTCACTCTCATCTTTCACTTTCATCAAGAGGCTCTTTAGTTCTTCTTCAGTTTTGCCATAAGGGTGGTGTCATCTCTATATCTGAAGTTTTTGATATTTCTCCCAGAAATCTTGATTCCAGCTTGTGCTTCTTCCAGCCCAGTATTTATCATGATGTACCCTGCATATAAGTTAAATAAACAGGGTGACAATATACAGCCTTGATGTACTCCTTTCCCTATTTGGAACCAGTCTGTCATTCCATGTCCAGTTGTAACTGTTGCTTCCTGACTTGCATACAGATTTCTCAGGAAGCAGGTAAGGTGGTCTCCAAAATCACTGCAAATGGTGACTGCAGCCATGAAATTAAAAGACACTTGCTCCTTGCAAGAAAAGCTATGACCAACATAGACAGCATATTAAAAAGCAGAAACATTACTTTGCAAACAAAGGTCCGTCTAGTCAAAGCTATGGATTTTCCAGTAGTCATGGATGACTGTGAGAATTAGACTCTAAAGAAAGCTGAGTGTTGAAGAATTGAAGCTTTTGAAATGTGGTATTGGAGAACACTCTTGAGAGTCCCTTAGACTGCAAAGAGATCCAACCTGTCAATCCTAAAAGAATCAGTCCTGAATACTCATTGAAAGGACTGATACTGAAACTGAAACTCCAATACTTTGGACACGTGATTTGAAGAACAAACTCATTGGAAAAGAGTCTGATTCTGGGAAAGATTGAAGGCAGGAGGAGAAGAGGACAACAGAGTATGAGATGGTTTGATGGCATCACTGACGCAACGGACATGAGTTTGAGTAAGCTGTGGGAGACGGTGATGGGCAGGGAAGCCTGGCATACTGCATTCCATGCAGTCGCAAAGAGTCGGACATGACTGAATGACTGAACTGAACTGAATTGAAGAGGACATCAGAGGATGAAATGGCTGGATGATATCATCAATGCAATGGACATGAGTTTGGGTAGACTTCAGGAGATTGCAAGGGACAGGGACGCCTTGTATGCCTCAGACCATGTAGTTGTAAAGTATCAGACATGACTAGGTGACTGAACCACAATGTATATGACGTGGGGCTTCCCCGATGACTCAGTGGTAAAAGAATCCACCTGCAAAGCAGGCGACACAGGATGTGGGTTAGATCCTTGAATCAGGAAGTTCCCCTGAAGGAGGGAATGGCAATCCAGCCCAGTATTCTTGCCTGGAAAGTTCCGTGGACACAGGAGTCTGGCAGGCTACAGTCCAAAATGTCACAGAGTCGAACACTAGTGAGTGACTGAGCACACACACATAGGTATATGAGATATAAAATGAGTTTAAGTAATTTTTACAGCTTTTTCTTTTTTTAATTTCAAAAATGTCATGAGGGTTTCTAGTTTCTGGCTAGATATGTAACAAACTTGGAAGTAATCACTTCCTTCCTCACAAAAATAAAACAAAAACACCAAACAAACTGAAAATTAGCTCTTCCTAGATACGTCAGAGAACTGAAGTCATAGTGCAATCTGCTGCCCAAAAACTGGACAGATAGACATAGGCAGTAGCCCACCTCAACCACAGTTTCACTTTTTATGGTCTTACTTACCTGTGGTCAATCTTGGTCCAAAAATATTAAGTAAGAAAATTCCAGAAATAAACAGTTTATAAGTTTTAAATTGTGTGCCAATCTGAGTGTATGATGAAATCTTGATCCATGTTGTACAATTCTGCCTTTTGTCCACTGAATCTGTGCTCACCTTAGTCACTTAGTAGCCATGTTTGTTATCAGGTCGGTTGTTGTGGTATTCCAATGCTTGATTTCAAGTAACCCTTATTTCACTCATTAATGGTCTCAAAGCACAAGAGTAACAATTCTGGAAAGCTGGGTATTCTCTCACTGTGCCTAATTTATAAATTAAGCTTTTTCATAGATACATATGCACGAGATGGAGGGAAGCATAGTATATATAGGGTTTCATATTTTCTGTGGTTTCAGTCATCCACCAGAGGTCTTGGAATGTATCACATACAGATAAAAAAGGCTACTGTATATAAAGAATCAGTTTACCAGTACAAGAATCTCTTGTTAGAGCCAGAAATTGATAGGCACACTTAAAGAATATTTGAGTAAATGCTATACACTAGCTATGGCCTAGCCTGAAAGCTCAAAACTCACACTTTTGTAAGTTTTACTATCACAACTTCATTAAATTTGGGGGTAAAGGACATAGAAAAATTCCCCATACTTCCTGTAGGTGAAGTGGAGAAATAACAATTTTAAAAAAGCCCATGGTGTCTCCTTGTTAACAAAGGTTTTCCCTCAAGGAAGATGATTCTTCCAGAGCTTAATTGACTTAGGTTTCATGAGATCCTAATCAATGTGTTAAAGAGAAATTCACAATTACAGCCTTCACATGAATATTTATTCAGTTTTATTCTTTTTTCTTTTTTTGATTAATTTATTTTAATTGGAGAATAATTACTTTATGATATTGTGATGGTTTTAGCTATACACTGATGAATCATAGGTGTGCATGTGTCCCTCCATCCCCCTCCCAACTCCTTCCCATGCCATCTCTGTGGGTTGTCCCAGAGCACCAACATTGAGTACCCTGCCTCATACATTGAAATCTATTTACATATGGTATATACATATTTCTATGCTACTGTCTCCAATCATCCCACCCTTATCTTCTCCTGTGTCTAAAAGTCTGTTCTTTACATCTGTGTCTCTTTTGCTACCTTGCATTTAAGATCATCATTACCATTTCTCTGAATTCCATATATATGCAATAATATACAATATTGGTGTTTCTCACTCTGTTTAATAGGTTCCAAGTTCATCCACCTCATTAGAACTGATGCAAATACACCCCTTCTTATAGGTGAGTAATATTCCATTGTGTGTATTTACCACAGTTTCCTTATCCATTCATCTGCTGATGGACATTTAGGTTACTTGCAAGTCCTAGCTTCTGTAAACAGTGCTTCAGTGAACATTGGGGTACATGTGTCTCTTTCAATTCTGGTTTCCATGGTATGGATGCCCAGCAGTGGGATTGCGAGGTCATATGGAAGTCCAATTCCCAGTTTTTTAAGGAATCTCCATGCTGTTCTCTATAGTGGCTGTACCAGCTTGCATTCTCACCAACAGTGTAAGAGGGATCCCTTTTCTCCACACCCTCTCCAGCATTTATTGTTTGTAGAGTTTTTGATGGCAGCCATTCTAACTGGTGTGAGATGATACCTCATTGTGCTTTTGTTTTGCATTTCTCTAATAATGAGTGATGTTGGTCATCTTTTTCTGGTTTATTAGTCATCTGTATGTTTCCTTTGCAGAAATGTCTGTTTAGTTTTTTGATTCACTTTTTGATTGGGTTGTTCGTTTTTCTGGTATTGAGCTGCATAAGCTGCTTATATAATTTGGAGTTTCCTTGTTAGTTGTTTGATTGCTATTATTTTCTCCCATTCTGAAGCCTGTCTTGTCACCTTGCTTATTTTTTCCTTTGCTGTGCAAAATTTTTAAGTTTAATTTGGCCCCATTTGTTTAGTTTTGGTTTTATTTCCATTACTCTGGGAGGTGGGTCACAGAAGATCTTGCTGTGATTTATGTTAGAGAGCGTTCTGCCTATGTTTTCCTCTAATAATTTTATAGTTTCTGGTCTTACATTTAGATCTTTAATCCACTTTGAGTTTATTTTTATGTGTAGTGTTGGAAAGTGTTTTAGTTTCATTCTTTTTCAGGTTGTTGACCAATTTTTCCAGCACAAATTGTTAAAAAGACTGTCTTCTCCATTGCATATTTTTGCTTCATTTGTGAAAGATAAGGCATCCATAGGTGCATAGATTTATCCTGGGCTTTCCATTTTGTTCCTTGATTTATGTTTCTATCTTTGTGCCAGTACCATACTGTCTTGATGACTGTAGATTTGTAGTATAGTCTGAAGTCAAGATGATTGATTCCTTCAGTTCCATAGATCTTTCTCAAGATTGCTTTGGATATTCAAGGTTTCTTTCTGTATTTCCATACAAATTGTGAAATTATTTGTCCTAGTCCTGTGAAAAATACCATTAGTAGGTTGATAGGAATTGTGTTGAATCTATAGATTGCTTTGTGCAGTATATTAATTTTCACTATATTGATTCTTCAAATACATGAGCATTTCTCCATCTATTTGTATCATCCTTGATTTCTTTCATAAGTGCTTTATAATTTTCTATATATAGATCTTTTTAAGGTAAATTTATGCCTAAGTATTTTATTCTTCTTGTTTCAATGTTGGATGGGATTATTTCCTTAATTTCTCTTTCTGTTTTTCATTGTTAGTGTACAAGAATGCAAAGGATTTCTGTGTATTAACTTTATAACCTGCAACTTTACTATATTCATTAATTAGTATCAAAACATTCGTTGATACTACCAGAATTATGCTTTCTGGTAGTATCTATAGGGTTTCCTATGTAGAGGATCATGTAATCTACCAGCAGTTAGAGTTCTACTTATTTTCCAATCTGAATTCTTTCATTTATTTTTCTTCTCTGATTGCTATGGCCAGGATGTTCAAAACTACGTTGAATAGTAGTGGTGAGAGTGGGCACTCTTGTCTTGTTCCTGATTTTAGAGGAAATATCTTAAATTGAAAAACATTAGAGCCACCAAAATGTTCTTGAATAATTGAATATATGAAATAAAAAATGAGACAGTCATACAAACATTTAAATTAAAAGAAATCAAATCACAAAAAGACATGGAAGAGCCTTAAAGGCATATTACTAAGTGAAAATAAAAAGTCTGAAAATCTGCATACTGTATATTTCTATCAAAGTAGTATGTATTCTGGACAAAGTTAAACAAGTAGGGAATATTTGTTAAGACTATTTTAATAGAAGAGAGAGGCTGAACTCAACCCCACTGAAACAAAATCCAGATGGGTTTTTAAACACAGGGGCTGTCTAGTGGAAAATTCCTGGAGAAAATTGGAGAGAACCTTTTTCAACAAGTGTGTTCAACACATTGAGTAACTCCTGAGTATATGTTATTCCTATTGAACACAGGGTTCTCTTTAATTTATCCATCTTTGTTTGCTTATTGGTACCCATATAAGTTATGCACCTACCCTGGATCAGAGACTGGAAGATAGTATTACCATTTCTTTCTGTGTTAACATTTAAAAGATACAGTTCTGCGATTGTTAATAAAAATCATTTTCCAGGATTGTAAAACTGGCTAGAGGTTGGGGGGGGGGGGGAGTTCATATGTTTCAGAGGGGCAGAGAAGGGATTTGCAATTATTCATTTTCTAAAGTAAGTGTTCTAAGAAAAGGAATGTTAGAGGTTTATGGTCAGAAAAAAACCCATGTAAAGTTTAACTATACTGAGGAGAATATTATGACATTATTGATGAATTCTATGTAAATGACATTCTGGAAAAGGCAAAACTACAGAGCTGGTAGAAAAATAGGTGATAATCAGCTCTGGAGGAAAATATGTGAGGCTGAGCACAGGAAACATTTGGCACACTGAAACTGCTCTGTATGATACCATAATGATGGATACAAGTCATAGAATCAAATATGATTTGATTGCCAAAGCAGTTTGTGTGTACTCATTAGTGTCTGATTCTACAACCACATGGACTGCAGCCCACCAGGCTCCTTTGTCTGTGGAAATTTCCAGGCAAGAATCATGAAATGGGCTTCTATTTCTTTTTCCAACAAGACAAGGAATGGATACCAATAAAACTAGAGCATTTAGTTAGTAAATAAAATATCAACATTGGTTCACTGATCATAACAATTGTACCCCATAAATGCAACATGCTAATAATAAGGAATGCTGGGTGGTGAGGAGGCTGAGAAGTAGAGGGAGTATATTAGAACCCTTTACATTTTACCAAGTTTTTATGTAAACTTAAAACTTAAAAAAAAATAATCTATAATGTGAAAAAAACAATCACAGTATTTTTTATGCTACCTATTTGTTTTACAATATAAATGTATACTATTGCCATTTATTTCCTTAAAACAATATCAGCTATATCCCAGATATCTGATATATAGAATTTGTAATTATGCTATACTTAGCTTAAAAATATAAAATACATTGCCTAAAACTATTGTTAACAGAGTAATTTTGAAAAAAAAGTTGAAAGGGATTTTATTTCTTACTTCTTTTACTGCTACTATTAAGTTAATATACTTTTTTTTTTATTGTGTTCCATCCAGAAAGTTTCCTTCTAAAGCTTGCTTTATATGAATTAATATATTTTAATAAAAATTACTTATTATTTCAGGCATCCCATGTGGCACTGGTAGTAAAGAATCCACCTGCCAAAGCAGGAGACAAAAGAGATGCAGGTTCGAGTGAGTCAGAGAAGGGCACAGCAGATCCTCTGGAGGATGGCAGGGCAACCTGCTCGAGTATCCTTACCTGGAGAATCCCTTGGACAGAGGAGCCTGGGCAGGCTAAGATCCATAGGTTTGTAAAGCATTGGACACAACTGAAGTGACTTAGCACACACACAAGCACTTATTTCATCAGTTTTGCATGAAACTATATCATTTCAATGTGCTTCTGTCTGCAATTTATGGATTGGTAAAATTTTAATTGTATTTCAAGAGCAACTTCTAAGTTTTCTCTTCTACTAATCTTATATAAATTATCAATCTAGAGAAATGTTTGCTTTTTGTACAATTGCAATGGTATTTATATATTACTACTCATATTTTGTAATCATAAATATATTAAGCATGCTTTTCTCACAATTAAAGTAAAATTAAAAACAATTTTAATACCAAGATAGACAAAAGAGACTATTTGATAAATGTTGCTGATACCAGGCAGTCACAATAATATGTTTTCATGTCACTGCAGTGTTTACCGCTGGTGAGGAAGACCATCTAGAAGGTTACTAAAGATTTTACATTTTAGACCTCTTGGGTTACAAAGATATGATGTATTACAAGCATAATGCAGGAGATGGTCTACACTTGTTAAAAGCAAACACACTTGTCTCCAGAAAGTAAAGATAACAAGCAAATATTTTGCAGTTGTAGTTTCAATGAACTTGACTTTTCAGTTGGAATATTCAATTGGGCTTGCCTCTCTCACCACACTGTCTAGTTTTAAGAGTAAGTTTCTCAGCCCTTATAACTTTTTCTCAAGTTTAGGTGTAGGTTGGAGCTAGTAAAAAACAGCAATAATCTGTGCTTTATTCTTAGCTCAGTATTGATTGATTTTTTCTAAACTATTATTTAAAGCTAAACATGTCTGAAAGGAAATCATTGCAAAAAATATCAACTCTTTATAGTTAGTAAGATATCCCCAATCAGATTCCCTTTTATCTTAAAGCTTATTCAATTTTACATGTATTTTTCTTGATTCAAAACTCTCAAGTTATCTTCGATGGGGAAATTGTATATATATAAATCACCACTAAAAAGGGATAAATTTAATTCAGTGCTATTCAAAGGTGTACCTCTGGGCTGGTGTAGATTTGCAAATTGTTTGTTGTAAGTCATTGACAAGATATATTTAAATTCTATGTCATTTGAAAAATGTAGATAAATTATGATTCATTTCTATTGCCTTTTGATAGAGGAAAGCTATTTCTCCTAAATGTAAAAGAAATTAAGCTTCTATTTTGTACTTTAATTTTATTTTTCTAGTGTCTTACTTCTATATTTTACTGATAGCAAAATATCTATTGCTCAGAAAATTGTAAATTTAAAAATAAAACCTGTTCTTTGTAAGGCAGCTGTTGACTGGTTAATTTGCCAATCTTAGTCTTACAGTGTTCTAAGGAACAGCGGTCCTGGAGTCAGATTCCACAGTTCAGATCCAGGTATCTTCTTCTTTCCTCCACTGGGTGGTTATTTACTTGTGTCTCTCTAATGATACGTGTGGCATTTAGCTCTGTGCCTGACATCGTTAAGTGATCAACAAATGTCAGTAGCATCTATTATTGCTATTCTCTGAATCAAAGCTTATCCCACTTTCTCCCAAGTGGATTCTCATGTTCAATTCTGCATCCTGGTCTGCGAGAAAAAGAAGAAGAAGAAAAAAAAAAAAAAAAAAAACCAAGATTTGTCCATGATTGACTTTCAGGCTTGTGAGAAGAGGCAACGTTTTGCTTATAAATTGAGACATTAGTCAAGGGAGAAATAACTTTAAAACTTACAACTCCAAGGAATAATAACCATAAATATACAATAACTGTGCAATAGATATTTAAACAAAATTATCAGACTTCTACTTACAACTGCAATATCTGTCTTAGTATATTCACATGGGAATGGGGGAAGCTCTAACATTTTTTCACTCACATCTACCCTTGGTGCCTCAGAGTGCCTGGTAGTTAGAAGTGTCCCAAGAAAAGATTTATTAACTGGATAGATAAATACAAAGTGAACATATAGGCTTATTGATACTCCTTATCTTCTTTGATCTTCTTTGGTAACTCATCTACCAGCAGCAGCAGAAGAAAAACTGAGATCAGAATTCTCTCATTGTGGAAATTATTTTTTGTTCACATTTTTAACTGCCATTGAATTTATGTAAAACTATTATAAGACCTCTTCTGGACACTTAATTGTATCAAATGGTAACCAATCAATCCTCCATGACTTTAAAAGTGAAAATGAAAGTGTTAGTCCCTCAGTTGTGCCCGACTCTGCGAGCCATGGATTGTATGTAGCCCACCAGGATCCTCAGTTCTTGGAATTTTCCAGGCAAGAATACTGGAGTAACTAGTTATTTCCTTCTCCAAGGGATCTTCCCTATGAAAAGACTGAACGTGGGTCTCCTGCATTGCAACTTAAATAAAACTGAGGAATATATTAAACATGAATATTCTAAGCCTTTAAAATTCGAGAGGCACTGGTATGTAGGATTCTATTTTGGAACAACCTGGCCCTATCTCCTTTAGTTAAATGTTATATGTCTCAGATTAATCACTGATTTTTTTTCAAATATTGCATTTATAGCTATCATTGTTTCTTTTGTTGAAGTCACAATTCTTGAAACAACCTGACAAGAACTATAGACTTACATGCAAAAAAAAAAAAAAAAAAAAAAAATGCATTCATAAATACAATTCATGAAGATTGCATAAAGTGTTTAATTTCAAGGGATTCATGGCCTTCCCCTGTAGCTCAGTCAGTAAAGAATCTGCCTGCAATGCAGGAGAACCAGGTTTGATCCCTGGGTCAGGAAGATCCCCTGGAGAAGGAAATGGCAACCCACTCCAGTATTCTTGCCTGGAGAGTCTCAAGGACAGAGGAGCCTGGTAGGCTACAGTCCATAGAGTTGCAAGAGTCAAACATGACTTCGACTTAGTGACTAAATCACCACCACCATGGAATCTGCAGAAGAAATTGGACCCTAAGTTTGACAATTCTTGTTTATAATGCTTTTAAAACATATGTCTGCTCTATTCAGAAACAGAAAATGTTATTAATTTTTTCCCTCAAAGATGCTTTTATCCATTAGCTTTCACTTACATTTTCTCTTATATATGCAGAGATGTACTTAAAAATATCAAATGATGACATATTTTCTTAAGATATTTGTATAGGAATTAAAGGTAGAATGTTCTTCTCTCTTTTTAGAGGGAGTTCCACATTTTGATTAGTGATCTATCCGTATGTTTCAAATATTTTACTTATCACACCTTCCTTTTTAAACATTTTTTTATCTTCCTTCCTTTTTTTAATTATATTTAGGAGGTGTAGTGTTTTTTTCACTTCTTAATTTTTTTTCCTCTACTGGTTTTAGATTGACATCCTATTATTTTCCTTTCTCTTTTAGTTGAAACTGTAAATGTTTGCAATCTGTTCTAAACATGTACTAAAAATTCAATAATTTTATTTTTGTAGCTCAATAATTCAAAACTCTTTAAAATGGTTTAACTCCAGGTTTTACCATCTCATGTGCTACTGTTGGAATTTTAAACCTCAAAGATTAATCATTAATATTTATATATAGCTTATATGCAACATCTAAGCATCAACATTCTTGTAATTTATTTTCAATAGCATAATAGGTATTTCAATAGTTAATTTGAGTTTCTATGTCTGAAAACATCATTTCATCCTCATTCAATAACACTAGTTGAGTAATAGTAATTAGGAAATATTTTCCTATAGGCATGATAATTAAGTTTCCTGATAAAAAGTCATTTTTTTCACCAGTAATCCATTTTTTTAAATAACTTTTAAGGTTTTATTTTAGGGATGAGCAGTCTGGAGTAATCCACATAATTTTTACTAATATGTGCCATTATTATTATGTATGCTTATTAGTATGTTTTTCTTAGTCCTCTGGAGATGACTCATGATTTTTAATCATGAGCAATTATTTACTATTGTGTTTTAAAACTGGTTTGTCTCCATTTTCAATTTATCTTGTATTTTTATTTTCAATTTTAACAAATTCTCTTTCATAATTTACACCTATGACTGTTCTCAGGTATATGTACTTTTCTTTGATCTATCTTCTAAAAACAAAATCTTTGTTAGATATAATTAGCCTGACTGCTAACACATCTATCATAATTTCCCATTCAAATAATTATTTTTTATTCCAATATGCCTATTCTTTTCTCTACTGCCATGCAATTACTTTACAAGGTCTCTTACTTTCCTTGTGTTAGGTACATTTTAAACATTTTTATTGTGGAAAATTTTTCAAATCTTTGTGTTGTTTCATATGTTTTGTAAGAAAATTGTCCAACTTGTATGTCAGCTGTCTTCATCTTCTTAAGTTGTTCTTCCTTAGTTAATCTGTAATATTTTTTTCTTGATAGCTTCAATCAGTTTGTTTTGATAGAATACCCATCTGTCTTGTGTTGTGTAGATACACATGGGCTATCTAGTCTTGATGATATTTTAAGATTAATGCCTTTGGTTGAAATTACTGAGCCTAGCATTTAGTAAGATTTTGTAAGATTTGGGGTCCAGCAGATATGTTTACTTAAATCTGTTCTGTACTATTCTTTTTTGGAGAGTAAAATTCTTCCTGGACTACCTCTGAGCCTGTGATCAATAAGAAGATTATTTGCAGTTTCCAAAGTATGGTGGGTAGAGAATTTATAATCCCTGTTTCACAGATGTGACAATGATTTGCTGATCTACTTTATACAAATAGCTCAGTTTCCAACTCAGTTTAGCTTTCCCTTTTGTAAGGGTTCTAGTAATTATCTTCTGTCATCATATGATAATTAAAATCTCAATTTTAAAATCAGTGTCTCATTGCCTTCTGATATCTTTTGAATTGCTCATCTTCAGTTTGTGGTCATCTAATCTGATCTTTGGCAGCTAAGGTGTTCTTATCTATTTTTTCTCCTTCTATTTTATGTGGTATTGAATACAGCATTATGCGTGTCCTTAATTAGAGAATCAATCCTCCTAATTCAGCTTACTTTGCTATAGCAACCAGAAGTCCTCATTATCACTATGTGTGCATATGCATTTCACATAAAGTGAAGTGTAAAATTATTTTTTCCAACATATCTATAAATACAGGAAATCTGGCATTTTCTGAAGTTTTACAATTAGTTTAAATCTCAGCTGATTAGCATACTATTAGCTGCTATTCTCTCCAAAATTCTTGGGTGTTATAAATAAAAACTGCTAAAAATATATGAAAAACATTTTTCTCAAATATTATTTAATACATATTAAAATGCTATAAAAATGATATTCCTGAGTTTTACTTGTAATGCTTATAATTAATAGTTAGAGTCTTCTGCCATCTCAAAATTGGGATAAACAAACTCTTCCCAGTTTTGAACAATAAATTTGTAGATTATGAAAATAAATTTCATGCATTTTAAAAAATAGTGAAATGATATTTTTATTTTGCCAGCAAATTTTACTGTGGTATATATATAGTAAATATATTTTCAAACACATTAAAACACACTAAGAATTTGTATCTTATTTAAAATTATTGAGAAATTTTAGTACTACATAAAAGAATCTGTAAATTATATTATGCTCCAGGAAATGTTAGGAGGTTAAACTTTTAAGTCAGCATGAGCTACGATTTAAAATAGTGTCTCTATCTAGGCATTAAACCATGTTGATTTTATTGTAAATATAATTGTTAGATTTATGTTGATTTGAAGCTTTTAAATATTTGATGTAAAATGACAAAAATTTCAAGTTATAGTCTATGACAATGAAAAGTTGTCATGAATCCAGGTCAATGAACAGATGAGAAATTTCAAATTATAATTCATGACAATAATAATTTTAATTAAAAAATAGTGGAAAACTTTCTCTATTTATCCTTTACCATTTGTGTTCTATGTGTAACAGAATTTTCAGAAATAAAAAGGAAGTTTTAGTTATGTGATGAATTTTATCTTTGGTTCAATTTGAAGGAATAGAGCAAGAGGAAGTATATTTATTAATATGATAAAGAAATATGTATAGCATGAATAACTTCACTAATGCAAATAATTCATCTTTGATTTCTTGATGACATATAATTGAAGAAATTTTCAATTATCTTTTTGAAGGGCATTCATTATTGTTTGTAGAATAAAATAATTACTAATTTCTATTTGGGTATCATATTAATATTTAATTTTGTTTAGCTGGAAGTTAGGAATTAATGAGCAAAACAAAGAAAGAAGTTTATTAAAAATAGATCTTTGAAATTGTGTCAAACAATGAGTGGCTAGAAGTAAATGATATATTTGAATTCAAAATTGGCTGTCCTCCCACTACTGTGGGGTGTGGATCCTCTAGAGTCCCTCCCTCTACCTTACCCCATGAGATCAAATACAGTATGTATAATCTCTGTTATAGATTCTATTTTTAATTCCTTTGTAGTCATTTTATTTTTTATTAAATTTATTAATTTTTATTAAATTTTTATAAATTTATTAAATTAAATCTGTGGGTAAGAAACCTCCCAGCTAAAAATTGTGTGAGATGTTTTCTCATCTTCAAAATTCTGATTGTTTATAATTCAATTACTTTTCTAGAGTCTTAAACTAAATCTTGTTTGCTTTATGCCTTTTATCAGGAATACTCAATCCAAATACAGTTCACTTACTTTAGAAAAGTATGAAGTAATAGTAATAATAATAATAATAATAGGTTCCCTCAGCATGAGAGGAGAGGTTAGCAACCTAAGCTATACTCTGATATTTGAGGATTTGGACTTTGATATTTTCTAGCAAGAATATGTTTTAGGCAAATATATTTTAAATCTAAACATATTCAATATCACCCTAAAAAATCCATTGCATTTAAATTACACACAATAATGAAAATGCATGATATATATATCATTAAAACATTGCTAAAGTCAATAGAATAAATATATACTATAAATAAATAGATAAAAGATACTGATTTTCTGATATGAAGATTTACAAAATGAAGATGACTAAGTTCAAGTCACATTTCTTGCTTGGACTATTGTGACTGCTTTCTTCCCCTTTTCTTTATTCTAGTTCTATTCACCACACTTGGAAATAATCGAGATTCTTATTATGGCCTGTAAGATTTTACATATTTTGGCCTATATCATCCTCTTCTCAAATTCACCTTATTCTATTTTTTTTTTAAATCCACTTTACTATAGAAACTCCACCAACACTTGGTTTTTGAAATGTAACTTTAGGCCTCTGGAATTATTTCTTTTCTCAACTTGGAATAGTGTCCACCTTCACTTTCCATGATTAATTGTTCAAGACATAAGGTATTTCAGTTTAGGTAAACAAAAATTACTTTTTGCACATAATGTTTCAGTAAATGCAACTTCCTTCATTAAAAAATCAAGAATACCAAACTTTATTATCATAATGGTAGTAAGGATCACCAAATTATGATAATCTGGATTGCTTATTAAAAGTGCTATGCTATTTTGCAGTCATCAAGTTCAAAGTTTTAACAATTTATATTTTAGCTGCTTTAATTTCATTAATATTTTTCGGTGATATTATCAAGAGATCATGTTAAATTACTATTATGACGAATAACTAATTTTTATTTTACAAAAGTAAAAATTCTGTTTCTTTAATTATAAATATGCATATATCAAATCATGTCACTCAAACTTTCTGAATGATAGAATTATGACTCAAGGAAGAAAATAAAATTTTATAAAGATAAAAAATTATAAGAAGAACTATAGATGTATTTGTACAAGTTTTATAGATAAGATCTTTGCAACTGAATTTATCAGCTATTTTTTTAAGAATTTCTTTGTTTTTAACTAATATAACTTAATACACTCCATGGGGTCACAAAAATTCAGACATGACTGAGTGTCAAAGCACACACATACATACACATTTGAATATAAATCAAAGCCAACCTAATATTATAAAAAAGTGTACATTTTATTTTCATGTTTTGATTTTTGTTTTTGAATATTTCAATTAAAAACCATCACAAGAACTCATGTATGATCTCTATCACATCATTTTCACATACATATTCTATCACATAAATTTTTCTGTCTCCCTTTATCAAAAAAAAAAAAAAAAAAACACTTTAAAGTCAATAGTGACAAGCTTAAATATTGGCAAGTGCTAAAATGAAATCTAGTAAATATATTTGGATAGTTTAGGGAAAATATTTAGTTTATACAGATGGAAAGGAATATTATAATGATTGCTAACCTTGCAATGGTAGAAGCAAAATACTTTGTATATTGTCAAAAAGATAAAAAGGAAAGTAACATGTTTGAGAAAATCAGCATATTCCCCCCAAATTTCCAGTTCATCTTATTTAAAATATATGCAACATCTACATCTCTTATCCTCCAGTCATTTAAAGACAAGAAACAGATATGGCATATGAGAAGGAAAGAGAAAGAGAAGACTGTGTGTGCAACACAACAGAATGGATATAAAGTTGGAATGGTTGCCTTTAAGTTTTTTTTTTTTTTTTTTTTTTTTTTACTTTGCATTAGGTAGACTTTCAAAAACTCAGCTTAGAGAGCAAGGAAGAACACTTCTGATTTTATCTGACTGGAAAGAGGTCATTTGGGGTTGCTGAGAAAGTCAGAGTATAAACAGAAATTGCTAGTTGCACTCACAGCCTTAGAGACCGAACTCGTGGTTGCCAAGTGGGAAGGATAGAGAAAGGAATAGTTAGGGAGTTTGCAATAGATGTGTACACACTGCTATATTTAAAATGGATAACCAACAAGGTCATGCTGTATAGTACAGAGAATTCTGCTCAATCTTATGTGGCAGCCTGGATGAGAGGGAAGTTTTTGGGTAAACGAATAACTGTATATGTGTGGCTGAGTCTCCCTGTTATGCACCAGAAACTATCATAACATTATTAATCAGCTATGCTCCAATATAAAATAAAAAGTCTAAAAAAAAAAAGAAAAAGAAATTACTAGTTCCTAATAGAAGTTTATCCTCATAAATGTATGTTGGAAAACTTGACATCATTATAATATTAAAATATAAGTACTAAGAATATTAAGTCAGAGAGGTCTTAAATGGCTTGCATGGTAAATAATAGAATTATTTTACCACTGGGACTACCATAGCTCTATATTTTCCCCTAGATATGCCTGGAGAACTGGTACTTACCCCTGTAAAAGATAAGGATGAGATGTCCTAGCTAGTAATTTAGAAAGAATGCACTGTTAAAAATTTGAAACTCCACTGGAGTTTAAATGGATAATTTGCACCTGGTTTAACCACTTACAAAGCAGTTCTCTGTAGCTTCTTGAACAATGAAATACAAATATACCTCAGTAAACTCATGCCTGAGCTCCCTGAAGCTGAAATATGTTGCATATTTCTTGATGGTTCAGCACTCAACATATGTTCCTTGCGACTAAGAAAGGACACTAGCTTCTGTACACACAAACATTTGGGCATTTCCATGACTGTCTGCATTTTCTTTCTCATCTTGTTTGTTATCATTTACATTTGTAAGAGTGTTATATGGACTTTCCAGGTGGCTCAGATGGTACAGAATTGGCCTGCAATGTGGAAGACCCAGGTTCAATCCCTGGCTCAAGACAATACACTGGAGAAAGTAATGGCAACCCACTCCAGTATTCTTGCTTGGAGAATTCCATGGACAGAGTAGCCTGGTGGGCTACAGTCCAGGTGTTCCCAACGAGTCGGACACAAGTGAGCAACTGATGCTGACATTATATGTTCATAAATCTCTGAATCCTAGTGACTCCTTTCAATTGTCTAGCCCTCTGTAATTTTCTGTGATTGTGGTTTTCATTCTGTCTGACCTCTGATGGATAAGGATAAGAGGTTTATGGAAGCTTCCTGATGGGAGAGACTGACAGAGGCGAAAACTGGTTCTTGTCCTGATGGGCGGGGCCATGTTCAGTAAATCTTTAATCCAATATTCTGTTGATGGGTGGGGTTGTGTTCCCTCCCTGTTGCTTGACCTGAGACTGAGCTATGGTGGAGGTTAGGAAGATAATGGTGACCTCCTTCAAAAGGTCCCAAGCGTGCACTGCTGCACTCAGTGCCTCCAACCCTGCAACAGGCCACTGCCAACCCATGCCTCTGCCTGAGACTCCTGGACACTCATGGACATGTCTGGTTCAGTTTCCTGTGGGGTCACTGCTCCTTTCTCTTGGATCCTGATGCATACAAGGTTTTGTTTGTGTCCTACAAGAGTCTGTTTCCCCAGTGCTGTGTAAGCTCTGGTAGTTCTATGGTGGGGTTAATGGCAACCTCCTCCAAGAGGGCTTATTTCATACCTAGGTCTGCTGCAACCAGAGACCATACAGCAGGACACTGCTGACCCATATCTCCACAGGAGACACTCAGACACAGTTCTGGCTCAGTCTCCATGAGTTGAGCATGCGTTTTGTGCCCTTCCCAGGTCTGATCATCTCAGGCGACCAGGTGCTTGGTGAGCACACTGTTCCAGGTGAGCCATGCATCTTAATTTTCTCCTCTGTCCTGGCTGCTCGGTTTCCCAGGTGTGCCACAAAAGCACCATCTCAGGTGTGCCGTATGTCTCCTTTGGAGAGCTGATCTCAGGCTGCAACACTCTTGATGGATGTCAACAATCCAGGATCTCCAAAAGACATGGCTAGCAGCTGGGAGCCTGCTCACAGTTTGGTGGAAGACACTGTCTCTGGGGCTGAGATTGTAGCAGCCCCTGGCCTTCCTGCCCTGGCTGTCACAAGGCTGACTCTCTGCCTCTCAGTGGGGAGGGGCTAGCATGCAGCCTCCTAGCTGTCCTTTGGTATTCATTCAATCATTTGTTCTGTGAGCTGGTCAGGTTGCATATTATGTTGTTAGGTTAGGGCCTTTCACAGGAAAGTTCTCTCTTCCACAGTTGTGGTTACACATGTATTATGTGGGTTTATTTTTATTTATTTATTTTATTTCTCCAGGTTATTGCTTTCTGAGATTCCAAAACTCCCCACAGACCCACGTGTGAGAGGGTTTCCTACACTGTGGAAACTTCTCCTTCACGACTCTCTCTCCAGGACAGCTGTCTGTCCCTATTATCTACTTTTTGTCATTTATATTTTGTGATACCTGCTTTCAAAGAGAATGGGCTGCCTTTCTGGGTGCCTGGTGTCCTCCACCAGTGTTCAAAATTGTTTTGTGGAAGTTTTTCAGCATTCAAATGATCTTTTGATAAATTTCTGAGAGAGAAAGTGGTCTCTCCATCCTATACCTCCCCCATCTTACATCTATTATAGTCAAGAGCTACCTGGAGTAACAGGCATATTTGGCCTTGGAGTACAAAATGAAACAGGTCAAACACTAAGGAATTATGCCAAGACAACAAGCTGGTCATAACTAACACCCTCTTCCAAAAACACAAGAGAAGATTCTAAACATGGACACCACCAGATGGTCAATACCAAAATCAGATTGATTATATTCTTTGCAGCCAAAGATGGAGAACCTCTATACAGTCAGCAAAAACAGATCAGGAGATGACTGTGGCTCAGGTCATGATCTCCTTATTGCCAGATTCAGTCTTCAGTTGAGGAAAGTAGGGAAAACTACTAGACCATTCAAGTATAACCTAAATCAAATCAAGGATTATACAGTAGAAATGAAAAATAGATTCTAGGGATTAGACATGATAGACAGAGTGCCTGTAGAACTATGGACAGAAGTTCATTGTACAAGAGGCAGTGATCAAGACCATCCCCTCAAAAAAGAAATGTAAAAATATTGTCTAAGGAGGCTTTACAAATAGCTGAGGAAAGAAGAGAAGCTAAAGGCAAAGGGGGAAAGAAAGATATACCCATTTGAATGCAGTCCAAAGAATAGCAAGGAGAGATAAGAAAGCCTTCCTCAGTGATCAATGTAGAGAAATGGAGTAAATCAATAGAATGGAAAAGACTAAAGATCTCTTCATAAAAATTAGAGATACCAGGGGAATATTTCATGTAAATATGAGCACAATAAATGACAGAAATGGTATGGGCCTAACAGAAGTAGAAGATATTAAGAGATGGCAAGAATACACAGAAAAGCCAAACAAAAAAGGTCTTCATGACCCAGATAACCATGATGGTGTATTAATAACCTAGAGCCAGACATCCTGAAATGCAAATTCAAGTGGGCCTTAAGAAGCATCACTACAAACAAAATAAGTGGAGGTGACAGAATTCCAGTTGAGCTATTTCAGATCCTAAAAGATGATGCTGTGAAAGTGCTGCATTCAGTATGTCAGTAAACCTGGAAAACTCAGTGTAGTATGGCCACAGAACTGGAAAAGGTCAGTTTTCTTTCCAACCCCAAAGAAAGGCAATGCCAAAGAATGTTCAAACTTCTGCACAATTGTACTCATGTCACATGCTAGTAAAGTAATGCTTAAAATTCTCCAAGCCAAGCTTCAGCAATACATGAACCATGAACTCCCAGATGTTCAAGCTGCATTTAGAGAAGGCAGAGGAACCAGAGACCAAATTTCCAACATCCATTGGATCATCAAAAAGGCAAGAGAGTTCCAGAAAAATGTCTACTTTTGTCTTATTGACTACACCAACGTGTTTGACTCTGTGGATCACAACAGTGCAAAATTCTTCAAGAGATGGGAATATCAGACCACCTGACCTGCCTCCTGAGAAATCTGTATGTAGGTCAAGAAGTAACAGTTAGAACTGGACATCGAACAACAGTCTGGTTCAAAATTGGTAAATGAGCATGTCAAGGCTGTATATTAGTTTGTGACTTTTTTAACTTATATGCAAAGTACATCATATGGAATGCCAGGCTGAATGAAGCACAAACTGAAATAAAGATTTCTGGGAGAAATATTAATAATCTCAGATATGCAAATGACATCACCTTCATGGCAGAAAGTGAAGAAGATCTAAAGACCCTCTTGATGAAAGTGAGTGAGGAGAGTGAAAAATTTGGCTTAAAACTCAACATTCAAGGTCTTTTTTTTTTTTATTTCTGTACAAATTGTGGAATTATTTGTTTTAGTTCTCTGAAAAATATTGATGATATCTTGATAGGGATCACATTAAATCTATTGATTACTTTGGGCAGTATACTCATTTTCACTATATTGATTCTTCTGATCCATGAACATGGTATATTTCTCCCTTTATTTGTGTCATCTTTCATTTCTTTCATCAGTGCTTTATAGTTTTCTATATATAGGTCTTTTGTTTCTTTAGGTAAATGTATTCCTAAGTGTTTTATTCTTTTTGTCGCAATGGAAAATTGAATTATTTCCTTAATTTCTCTCTCTGTTCTCTCATTGTTAGTGTCTAGGAATGCAAGGGATTTCTCTGTACTAATATTATATCCTGAATATTTACTGTTTCATTGATTAACTCTATAATTTTTTTTGTGGAGTCTTTAGGATTTTCTATGTAGACTATCATGTCATCTGCAAAGAGTGAGAGTTTTGCTTCTTCTTCCTTTCCAATCTGGATTCTTTTATTTATTTTTCTTCTCTGATTGCTGTGGATAAAACTTCCAAAACTATGTTGAATAGTAGTGGTGAGAGTGGGCACCCTTATCTTGTTCCTGACTTTAGGGGAAATGCTTTTAGTATTTGACCATTGAGGATAATGCTTGCTGTGGGTTTATCATATACAGCTTTTATTATATTCAGGTATGTTCCTTCTATGCCTGCTTTCTGTAGGATTTTTATCATAAATGGATGTTGAATTTTGTCAAAGGCTGTCTCTGCATCTATAGAGAAAACCAATGGTTTTTATCTTTCAATTTATTAATGTGGTGCATCACACTGATTGATTGGTGAATATTGAAGAATTCTTGCATCTCTGGGATAAAGCCCACTTGGTCATGATGTATGATCTTTTTAATATGTTGTTGGATTCTGTTTACTAGAATTTTGTTGAGGATTTTTGCATCTATGTTCATCGGTGATATTGGCCTGTAGTTTTCTTTTCTGTGGCATCTTTGTCTGGTTTTGGTATTAGGGTGATGGTGGCCTCATAGAATGAATTTGGAAATTTACCTTCCTCTGCAATTTTCTGGAAGAGTTTGAGTAGGATAGGTGTGAACTCTTCTCTAAATTTTTGGTAGAATTCACCTGTGAAGTCATCTGATCCTGAGCTTTTGTTTGTTGGAAAATTCTTTATTAAGTTTCAATTTCCATGCTGGTGATGGGTCTGTTAAGATTTTCTGTTTCTTCCTGGTTCAATTTTGGAAGGTTATACTTTTCTAAGAATTCGTCCATTTCTTCCAAGTTGTCCATTTTATTGTCATATAGTTGCCAATAGTAGTCTCTTACGAGCTTTTGTATTTTTGGGTTGTCTGTTGTGATTTCTCCATTTTAATTTCTAATTTTGTTGATTTGACTCTTCTCCCTTTTTTTTTCTTGATTAGTCTGGCTCCTGCTTTGTCTATTTTACTTATCTCCTCAAAGAACCAGTTTTTAGTTTTGTTAATTTTTGCTATAGCCTTCTTTATTTCTTTTTCACTTCTTTCTGCCCTAATTTTTATGATTTGTTTTCTTCTACTAACCTTGGGGTTCTTCCTTTCTTCTTTTTCTAGTTGCTATAGGTGTAAAGTTAAGTTATTTATTTGATTTTTCTCTGTGATGGCAGGGTATGGGCCTAATGCTCCAGTGCCCTTCATTTTCAGGGTTAGTTGATTCAGCAGGTGAGTTGTTAAACACTGCTTAGTGTTAAGGAAATCAGTCCTGAATATTCATTGGAACGACTGATGCTGAAGCTGGAACTCCAATAATTTGGCCACCTGATGCAAAGAACTGACTTATTAGAAAAGAACTTGATGCTGGGAAAGATTGAAAGCAGAAGCAGAAGCGGGCAACAGAAGATGAGATGGTTGATGGCATCACCGACGTGATGTATGTGAGTTTGAGTAGGTTCCAGGAGTTGGTGATAGATGGGAAGGCCTGGTGTGCTGCAGTCCATGGGGCTGCAAAGAGTCAGACACGACTGAGCAACTGAACTGAACTGAACTTGATGCTCTGTAATTAGTGAAATTGTGAATCATGAGAAGACACAGAAATGTAATGTAGTCCTCTTTATTTAGTATTCATATTTTATCAATTTTCCTTGGGAATATTAACTTCATTTTAAATTTTAAATATTAGCTTAACTTTAAAACACATTATTAATATGTACTTTAAACAATGATTAATCATGATGATAAAATCTTAATCATTTTTATAAGTAAACAATACATGTTAAAAATATTATACATTTTGCTCTTGAAATATATACTTAATTGAATAAATTCAGCAGGGGTTATTTTTCAGAAAATAGACTATTCATTTGATTTTACACATGAAATGGATAAAAATGTGTTACGTATGTCAAAACTTCAGAGTAAAAATATTTCTGAAATATCTCTATAGCAACAGTACTCATTTTGAAAACAATTAGAATATTTTTAGTGTATTGATATGGAACCAAACTTGGAACAATTCATTTTTTGGAAGGTATTTTTTGACATAAATAGTAAGACGTTTCCTTGAATGACTGAAAAGGCTTGAAGATATAGAGAACCGTTATTAGCCAACCAACTCCTAACTATCTTAAAATTAAATTTTACAAATATTTGAGTTAATTAGACTTTTATATCTACAGAACCAAGACTTTTGCCAATTATTTAGACATTTTATGCTTAATTAACATATTTTTTCTAAAACTTGTAAGACACTGCAGTGAGTTATCCATAATTCTTCATTAAATTATAGAAAAAAATAATATGACAATGGGCATTTAGTAGCAAAAACCAAATAACTATAATATTCTGTGATACTCTTGTTGCTATAAAATATCTACGTAATTCTAAATATTTGAAAAATATATAAATATAAGAATGAACAAAAATGTCATGACAAGAACTTTCAGTTCACTTCAGTTCACTCAGTCATGTCTGACTCTTTGTGACCCCATGAATAGCAGCACCCCAGGACTCTCTGTCCATCAACAACTCCCAGAGTTTACTCAAACTCATGCCCATCGAGTCAGTGATGCATCTAACCATCTCATCCTCTGTCGTCCCCTTCTCCTCCTGCCCCCAATCCCTCCCAGCATCAGGGTCTTTTCCAATGAGTCAACTCTTTGTAAGAGGTGGCCAAAGTACTGGAGTTTCAACTTCAGCATCAGTCCTTCCAATGAACACCCAGGACTGATCCCCTTTAGGATGGACTGCCGGACCAGCCGGGAGATTTCAGCGAGCAACACGACGCGTTCCTCTAGGCTAAGAAATAAAGACACAGGACAGATGGGGTCGAGAGGATCGCTGCAGTCAACGATGCTCCTTTATTTCTCTAAGCTTCATTTATACTTAAACCAAGAAGGAGGCATCACAAAGAAAATTCTTCCCCATGTACATCATCTTAAGATAACAGTAATTAGAACTCTCACTAGGCGCCAGAGCACAGGAATGGCATCCTGATTTATATTAGGGGTAATCGTAAAAAGGCTATCTGTCTGCGTCTTGTGTGCATTCAAGGATTATTAGTGTTCTGTTTAACTTTGGATAGTAAATTCAGAGGGGTGGCGGGACAGAGAGCTATGTCTTTAAAGAGACCCTTGATAATCAATCAAGGCAGCTCCCAGAGTCAGCTCTTCCAAGCCGCTCCCCGCAATGGACTGGTTGATCTCCTTGCAGTCCATGGGACTCTCAAGAGTCTTTTCCAACATCACAATTCCAAAGCATCAATTTTTTGGCACCCAGCTTTCTTTACAGTCCAACTCTCACATCCATACATGACCACTGGAAAAACCATAGCCTTGACCAGATGAACCTTTGTTGGCAAAGTAATGTCTCTGCTTTTTAATATGCTATCTAGGTTGGTCATAACTTTCCTTCCAAGGACTAAGCATGTTTTGATTTCATGGCTGCAGTCACCATATGCAGTGATTTTGGAGCCCAAAAAAATAAAGTCTGACATTGTTTCCACTGTCTCCCCATCTATTTCCCATGAAGTGATGGGACCAGATGCCATGATCTTAGTTTTCTGAATGTTATGCTTTAAGCCAACTTTTCCACTCTCCTCTTTCACTTTCATCAAGAGGCTTTTTAGTTCCTCTTCACTCTCTGCCATAAGGGTGGTGTCATCTGCATATCTGAGATTATTGATATTTCTCCTGGCAATCTTGATTCCAGCTTGTGCTTCTTCCAGCCCAGTGTTTCTCATGATGTACTGTGCATATAAGTGAAATAAGCAGGGTGACAATATACAGCCTTGACATACTCCTTTTCCTATTTGGAGCCAGTCTATTGTTCAAGAGCTTTACAATTTGCCAAAGCATATAAAGCCTTAGTTTAGCAGTTTTTAAAGTAATATAATTCAAAGTTTAAAAGTTTTGAAAGCAGGACTATGATAAAAAAAAGAAGAAAAAAAGCCAATCAAAGCAGAGTCAAGTCACGAATGTAAAAATCCCTAAACAAATGCAATTAAAAACAAAACCGTCAGAATCTTCTTTTTCCAGTTCTATACTGCTCATTGCAAAGACAGTCAAAATGCTCCAAAGAGCAGTGGCATGCATACTACCCCTTTACTCTGAATGTTAGATTACATTTCACTTTCTCTATTCAATTCATTTCATTTGCTATTCCTAGTGCTTGTGTGTCTTTTTCCTGTAATAACAACCATCAGTTATCCACTTAATATAAAATTCCACCTTTAGGTTATGTCTAACTCAATGTAATTGAAAATAATTCTGTCTATGGAAATTTCATCCCAGACAACAATTACATTCTATGAAGAAGAATGCAATTTCCTCAGGCTCAAGCCCTGAGATGCCTGAGGCTTAAATGCAGTGAAGAATATTTTTTCCCCTCTTTGTATTGTTTCTTGCTAAAATAGCATGCTTGTCAAAGCCGTCTAAATGTGTAGATAGATAGACAGGCAGGAAGACTTTCAGTTTGATATGTCACGGAGGTAGACAGCATCACCTGTAGTCACAGTTCACTATCTTGGCAGATTTGGTTTCAGAGGCATCAAAGCTCACTCACCTTTTATTGACACAAACAGGAAAGAAGGAATGTGAGGCTTATTGGACACATAAGGCTTCAAAAAAAGTACACACATATGGGAAAAGACTTCTGCCTGCTCTTTATGGGGAATTAATTATCCACTTTCATGAATTTGAAGTCTGTATATGAAGAAAAGGAAAACCTTCACTTGTCACTTATCACAAAATCAGCAAATGCTATTAAAAATGATACCCAGTGGTACAAGAGATTTGCCACAAAAGTTTCATTAAAAATGCAGTCTGAATGTAGCTGACCCTCCCTTGATTTAAAATGCCTGACCTATTTTATCTTATGCTTCAATGGAGACCTGCATTTATTCAAATGTTTAGTGTATGCCACCTGTGGTTCTCAAAGTGTTATCTGTGGATTGTCTTTTTAATCCTTCATGGTTAAGTGTCCTTTCATGGTGAAGTATCCATGCTTTTAAAAAGCCTGCAGATAATCCAAATATGCATAAATGTTTGAGAACACAAAAATAGGAGAATTACAGAAGAATGAACACTATGGGCAAAACAATATGCTCTCTGTATGCATATGTGTATTTCTGTTGCCATCCCTAATCAAGGAAGATAAAGATGAAGTTTATCGTCATTCCACTCCTTGAGGGTTCACATTATTATAGGAGAGGTAAAAGGATAAGTAGATTGTAAGATTATGTAAACAATCGGTATACAATAGAAGGAGTGACAATATCTATGTGTAAGATGAGAGAGGTTCACCAGGCGTGGTATATTTGAATTTGTTTTTGGTGACTGATCACCAGTTTGCCAGATGATAACACATGTCAGGAATAAAACAATAGGTAGAAGAAAGTGCATAAACTTGTCAGCAGGCATGGCACATCAACTGAATAATGCATCTTGAAAATGAGCAGAAAGTGGTCTGCAGGAGAAACAGAAACAGAGGGGTGAGACTGCACACTGCAACATGGTTTCATCTTTCTGAACTATTCTCTGTTCCCCAAACTGGTGGTAAATTTTGTTAAAACTAAAAGAAAATTCTTTTATTTGTAAAAATAGAGAAAGATATAGAGATAAATAGATATTTAGATAGAATCAGTGAGTCATAGTCTCAAATACAGAATTTTGCCCTCAATAAAAAATTACTGTTCTTTATATCAGTGCTTATTGGACCTAAAGTTTGCCATATATTAACAAGGGATATCTAGAAATCACTTATGTTTATTCATTTAGAGAATCTTTGCTTTTTTTAAACTTTATTGATTGATAATTGATACACAATTACTGAACATATTTAATTTTTTCAATTTGATGATTCCAAAGATGTGCCCACTCTAGTGAAGCCATCACCACAATCGAGTTAGTAAACATACCAATTATCTTCAAAAGTTTTACCCTGTTCCTTTGATTTTGTATGTGTATGTGTGTGCACTAAGAATTTGTTTCTGTTTAATCGCTAAGTCATGTCAGATTCTTTGTGACCCCATGGACCACAGGACACCAGGCTTCCCTGTCCTTCACTATCTTCCAGAGTTTGCTCAAACTCATGCTCATTGAATTGGTGATGACATCACCAATCATCCAAACATTTCATCCTCTGTCATCCCCTTCTCCTCCTGCCCTCAATCTTTCCAGACATCATGGTCTTTTCCAATGAGTCAGTTCTTCACATCAGGTGGCCAAAGTATTGGTGTTTCAGCTTCAGCATCAGTCCTTACATTGGATATTCAGAGTTGATATTCTCTAGGATTGACTGATTTAATCTTCTTGCTGTCCAAGGGACTATGTTAAGTGTTAGGAATACTTTACATGAAATCTAGCCTCCTAACAAATTTCTAGGTGTATAATATTGAAATATTAACTATGTGTACATTTTTTCATGGACGATCTCTAGAATGTATTCATCTTGCATAACTGAAACTTTATACCAATTGAATGAGAACTCTCCATATCCCATTTCTTCCAACTCCTGGCAAGCACAGTTTACTGTATGTTTCTGTGATTTTGCCTCTGAGTTCTTTCATAAAATAGAAATGTCCTTCTGTGATGGCTGAATTCACTTAGCATAACAGCTTCCACGTTTATCCGTGTTGTTGTATATGACAGAATTTCCTTGTCTTTTAAGGATGTATGATATTCTATTGTATGTATATACAATTTTTCTTAATCCATTCATCCTTGGATTAACATTTAACTGTTTGCATGTCTTGACTATTTTGAATAATGCTGATATATGCATATCAGTGTGTAATTAGCACTTCAAGATCCTGATTTCAATTCTTTTGGATATGTACCCAGGAATTGAACTGCTGGATAATATGGTAGTTTTATTTTTAATTTTTCCTTTTTTAAAAATTGTATTTCTTTTTTAATTGAAGGATATTTGCTTTACATAATTTTCTTTTCTGTCAAACATCAGCATGAATCAGTCCTCCCTTCCTCTTGAACCTCCCTCTCATCTCCCTCCCCATCCCACCCCTCTAGGTTGAAAAAGAGCCCATTTGAATTCCCTGAGACATACAGCAAATTCTCATTGGCCATCTATTTTACATATGGTAATGTAAGTTTCCATTTTACTCTGCCCGTACAACTCAACTTATCCTTCCCTCTCCCCTTGTCCATAAGTCTGTCTCTATGTTTATTTCTCCATTGTTGTCTTGCAAATAAATTCATCAGTATCATCATTCGAGATTCCATACATATACATTAGTATATGGTATTTCTGTATTATTCCAAAATAGTATTAATATTCTCCTGCAACTAAGGTATATTTTTCATTGTTATGATGCTCTTGATTGCTCAAATTTAAAATTATGTCTCTTCTCTACTTTCATTCTAATATGTCTATTATCTTCTCAAATTAAAACAAACAAACAAACAAAAAACCTCTTCCTTTCATTAACTTCCTACCCATCAAATCATTAGCTACTTTCAGTTCAGCTCATTTCAATCTCTCAGTAGCGTCCAAATCTTAGCGACTCCATGGACTGCAGCTTCCCTGTCCATCACCAACTCCCAGAGCTTGCTCAAACTCATGTCCATCAAGTCCGTGATACCCTTCAACCATCTTATCCTTTGTCATCCCTTCTGCCGACTTCAATCTTTCCCAGCATCAGGGTCTTCTCCAATGAGTCAGTTCTTCACATTAGGTGGCCAAATTATTGGAGTTTCAGCTTTAGCATAGCCCTTCCAATGAATATTTAGGACTGATTTCCTTTAGGATTGACTGGTTTGATCTTGCAGCCCAAGGGACTCTCAAGAGTATTCTGCAAAACCACAGTTCAAAAGCATCAATTCTTCAGTGTTCAGTTATCTTTGTGGTCCAACTCTCACATCCATCCATGACTACTGGAAAAGCCATAGCTTTGTCTAAACAGACCTTTTGTGGCAAAGTGATGTTTCTGCTTTTTAGTATGCTGTCTATGTTGGTCCTAACTTTTCTTCCAAGGAGCAAGTGTCTTTTAATTTCATGGCTGCAGTCACCATCTGCAGTGATTTTGGAGTTGAAGAAAATAAAATCAGTCATTGTTCTTTTCCAATCATGATTCCTTACATTTCATTTTATTCTCTGATTGGTGTAGCTAGGACTTCCAAAACTATGTTGAATAATAGTGGAGACAGTGGACACCCTTGTCTTATTCTTGATGCTTTTGCTTTTCTTGATTTTCTCACTACCGAGAATAATGTTTGCTATGGGCTTATCATATGGCCTTTACTATGTTGAAGTAGGTTACTTCTATGCCCATTTTTGGTAGAGTTTTAATCATAAATGGACGCTGAATTTTATCAAAGGCTTTTTCTGCTCTTATTGAAATTATCATTTGGTTTTTATCATTCAATTTGTTAATTTGGTGTATCTGATTAATTTGCATAGATTGAAGAATGCTTGCATCCCTGGAATAAATTCAACTTGATCATAGAGTATCAGCTTTTAATGTTTGTTGAATTCTGTTTGCTAGAATTAGGTTGAGGATTTTTGCATCTATGTTTATCAGTGATATTTGCCTGTAGTTTTATTTTTTGTGTGTTGTCTTTTCTGGTTTTGATATCAGAGTAATGGTGGCCTTATAGAATAAATTTGGAAGTGTTTTTTCCTCTGCAATTTTTTGAAAGAATTTTAGAAGGATAGGTATTAGCTCTCCTCTAAATGTTTGATAGAATTCACCAATGAAGCTATCTGGTCCTGGACTTTTGTGTTTTGGGAGATTTTTTATAATAGTTTTGATTCCAGTGTTTATAATTGAGTTGTTCATAATTTCTATTTCTTCTTGGTTCAGTCTTGGAAGATTGAACTATTCTAAGAGTCTGTCCATTTCTTCCAAGTTATCTATTTTATTGCCACATAGCTGCTCCTAATAATCTCTTATAATCCTTTGTATTTCTGCCTTATCTGCTGTAACCTCTCCTTTTTCATTTCTAACTTTGTTGGCTTGATTCTTCTCTGTTTTTCTTGATGAGTCTGCCTAAAAGTTTGTCAATTTTGTTCATCTTCCCAAAGAACCAGCTTTTAGTTTGATTAATCTTTACTATATTTCTTTCATTTATTTTTCATTTATTTCTGCTGTCTTTATGATTGTTTCCTTCTGCTAATTTTGTTTTGTTGTAGTTGTTGTTGTTATTTTTCCAGTTGTTTTAGATATAAAGTTAGGTTGTCTATTTGATATTTTTCTTGTTTCTGGCGGCAGGATTGTATTGCTATAAACTTCCCTCTTAGAACTGCTTTTGTTGCAAGTGATAGATTTTTAGTTGTTATGTTTACATTTTAGCTTGTTTCTAGGAATTTTTTAATTTCATTTTTGACTTCTTCAGTAACCTGTTCATTTTTTAGACATATTGTTTGATCTCCATGTGCTTATGATTTTTAATTTATTTTCTTTCCTGTAATTGATATCTCATCTCATAGCATCTCTACTTTTAACTTTTTGAAGAGCTGTCATACTATTTTCCTTAATGGTTGTACTATTTTACATTCCCACCAATAATGTACAAGGATTCCAGGGTTAATACTAAGATTAATACTTATTTTTTGTTTTCTTCAGAACAGTGATTTTAACAGATATGAGATGATATCTCATTATAATTTTGACTTCAATTTCCCTGATGAGTGATGTTGAGAACCTTTTTTTATATGCCAGGGACAAGTTTGTATGGTTTGTTTGGAAATGCCTGTTCAAGTTCTTGTTTCTTTTAAGGGAGAATTGTTTGTGTTTTTTCTTTTCTTTTTTCCTTTCTTTATTTTTCTTTTTCTTTCTTTCTTTCTTTTTTTTTTTTTTTTTTTTATTTTTTAGTATTGAGTTGTAAAACTTCATTATACATTTTAGATATTAATTACTCAACAAAGTTATGATCTCTAAATATTTTCCCCAATTTTGTGCATTGCCCTTTCCTTCTTCTGAGTTTTCCTTTGCTGTGCAGAAGCTTTGAAATTAATGAAGTTCCATTTGGCTATCTTTGCTTTCATTGCCTATGAATTTTGTGTCATACCTAATAAATCAAAGCTAATGCCATATATCTCTTCCCCTATATTTCATTTTGGATATTTTAGACTTTCAGGTCCTACATAGCCATTAACCCATTTGAAGTTGATTTTTGTGTGTAATGTAAAATAAGAATTTATTTTTATTTTTTCACATGTTGATATCCAGTTTTCCTAACACTTCTTTTTTTTTTAATTAATTTATTTATTTATTTATTTTATTTTTCAGTGGGTTTTGTCATACATTGATATGAATCAGCCATAGAGTTACACGTATTCCCCATCCTGGTCCCCCATCCCACTTCCCTCTCCACCCGATTCCTCTGGGTCTTCCCAGCCCACCAGGCCCGAGCACTTGATTCTTGTATCCCACCTGGGCTGGTGGTCTGTTTCACCACAGATAATATACATGCTGTTCTTTCGAAATATCCCACCCTCACCTTCTCCCACAGAGTTCAAAAGTCTGTTCTGTACTTCTGCATCTCTTCTTCTGCCCTGCATATAGGGTTATCGTTACCATCTTTCTAAATTCCATATATATGTGTTAGTATACTGTAATGTTCTTTATCTTTCTGGCTTACTTCACTCTGTATAATGGGCTCCAGTTTCATCCATCTCATTAGAACTGATTCAAAAGAATTCTTTTTAACGGCTGAGTAATATTCCATGGTGTATATGTACCACAGCTTCCTTATCCATTCATCTGCTGATGGGCATCTAGGTTGCTTCCATGTCCTGGCTATTATAAACAGTGCTGCGATGAACATTGGGGTGCAAGTGTCTCTTTCAGATCTGGATTCCTCAGTGTGCATGCCCAGAAGTGGTATTGCTGGGTCAGATGGTAGTTCTAGTTCCAGTTTTTAAAGAAATCTCCACACTGTTTTCCATAGTGGCTGTACTAGTTTGTATTCCCACCAACAGTGTAAGAGGGTTCCCTTTCCCTCACACCCTTTCCAGCATTTATTGCTTGTAGACTTTTGGATAGCAGCCATCCTGACTGGCATGTAATGGTACCTCATTGTGGTTTTGATTTGCATTTCTCTGATAATGAGTGATGTTGAGCATCTTTTCATGTGTTTATTAGCCATCTGTATGTCTTCTTTGGAGAAATGTCTGTTTAGTTCTTTGGCCCATTTTTTGATTGGGTCATTTATTTTTCTGGAATTGAGCTTCAGGAGTTGCTTGTATATTTTTGAGATTAATCCTTTATCTGTTTCCTCATTTGCTATTATTTTCTCCCAATCTGAGGGCTGTCTTTTCACCTTACTTATAGTTTCCTTTGTTGTGCAAAAGCTTTTAATTTTCATTAGGTCCCATTTTTTTTATTTTTGCTTTTATTTCCAATATTCAGGGAGGTGGGTCATAGAAGATCTTGCTGTGATTTATGTCGGAGAGTGTTTTGCCTATGTTCTCCTCTAGGAGTTTTATAGTTTCTGGTCTTACATTTAGATCTTTAATCCATTTTGAGTTTATTTTTGTGTATGGTGTTAGAAAGTGTTCTAGTTTCATTCTTTTACAAGTGGTTGACCAGTTTTCCCAGCACCACTTGTTAAAGAGGTTGTCTTTTTTCCATTGTATATCCTTGCCTCCTTTGTCAAAGATAAGGTGTCCATAGGTTCGAGGATTTATCTCTGGGCTTTCTATTCTGTTCCATTGATCTATATTTCTGTCTTTGTGCCATTTGGCTATTTGAGGTTTTTTGTATTTCCATACAAATTGTGAAATTATTTGTTCTAGTTCTGTGAAAAATACCGTTGGTAGCTTGATAGGAATTGCATTGAATCTATAGATTGCTTTGGTAGAATAGCCATTTTGACAATATTGGTTCTTCCAATCCAGGAACACGGTATGTTTCTCCATCTGTTTGTGTCCTCTTTGATTTCTTTCATGAATGTTTTATAGTTTTCTGTGTATAGGTCTTTTGTTTCTTTAGGTAGATATACTCCTAAGTATTTTATTCTTTTTGTTGCAATGGTGAATGGTATTGTTTCCTTAATTTCTCTTTCTGTTTTTTCATTGTTAGTATATAGGAATGCAAGGGATTTCTGTGTGTTAATTTTATATCCTGCAACTTTACTATATTCATTGATTAGCTCTAGTAATTTTCTGGAAGAGTCTCTAGGATTTTCTATGTAGAGGATCATGTCATCTGCAAACAGCGAGTTTCACTTCCTCTTTTCCTATCTGGATTCCTTTTACGTCTTTTTCTGCTCTGATTGCTGTGGCCAAAACTTTCAACACTATGTTGAATAGTTGTGGTGAGAGTGGGCATCCTTGTCTTGTTCCTGATTTCAGAGGAAATGCTTTCAATTTTTCACCATTGAGGGTGATGCTTGCTGTGGGTTTGTCATATATAGGTTTTATTATGTTGAGGTATGTTCCCTCTATTCCTGCTTTCTGGAGAGTTTTAATCATAAATGAGTGCTGAATTTTGTCAAAGGCTTTCTCTGCATCTATTGAGATAATCATATGGTTTTTATCTTCCAATTTGTTAATGTGGTGTATTACGTTGATTGATTTGTGGATATTAAAGAATCCTTGCATTCCTGGGATAAAGCCCACTTGGTCATGGTGTATGATTTTTTTAATATGTTGTTGGATTCTGTTTGCTAGAATTTTGGTAAGGATTTTTGCATCTATGTTCATCAGTGATATTGGCCTGTAGTTTTCTTTTTTTGTAGCATCTTTGTCTGGTTTTGGAATTAGGGTGATGGTGGCCTCATAAAATGAGTTTGGAAGTTTACCTTCATCTGCAATTTTCTAGAAGAGTTTGAGTAAGATAGGTGTTAGCTCTTCTTTAAATTTTTGGTAGAATTCAGCTGTGAAGCCATCTGGTCCTGGGCTTTTGTTTCCTGGAAGATTTTTGATTACAGTTTCGATTTCCTTGCTTGTGAGGGTTCTGTTGAGATCTTCTATTTCTTCCTGGTTCAGTTTTGGAAAGTTATACTTTTCTAAGAATTTGTCCATTTCATCCAAGTTGTCCATTTTATTGGCATAGAGCTGCTGATAGTAGTCTCTTATGATCCTTTGGATTTCAGTGTTGTCTGTTGTGATCTCACCCTTTTCATTTCTTATTTTGTTAATTTGGTTCTTCTCTCTTTGTTTCTTAATGAGTCTTGCTAATGGTTTGTCAATTTTGTTTATTTTTTCAAAAAACCAGCTTTTAGCTTTGTTGATTTTTGCTATGGTCTCTTTAGTTTCTTTTGCATTTATTTCTGCCCTAATTTTTAAGATTTCTTTCCTTCTGCTAACCCTGGGGTTCTTCATTTCTTCCTTCTCTAATTGCTTTAGGTGTAGAGTTAGGTTTTTTATTTGGTTTTTTTCTTGTTTCTTGATGTAAGCCTGTAATGCTATGAACCTTCCCCTTAACACTGCTTTTACAGTGTTCCATAGGTTTTGGGTTGTTGTGTTTTCATTTTCATTCGTTTCTATACATATTTTGATTTCTTTTTTGATTTCTTCTATGATTTGTTGGTTATTCAGAAGCGTGTTATTTAGCCTCCATATGTTTGAATTTTTAACAATTTTTTCCTGTAATTGAGATCTAATCTTACTGCACTGTGGTCAGAAAGGATGACTGGAATGATTTCAATTTTTTTGAATTTTCCAAGACCAGATTTATGGCCCAGGATGTGATCTATTCTGGAGAAGGTTCCGTGTGCACTTGAGAAAAAGCCTAACACCATTTCTTGAAGAGACTATCATTTCCACTGTTTATTCTTGGAAACTTTGTCAAAAATTACTGCCAATGTTTTAAAACCCTCTACAAAATTGAACATTTGGGGAAAAAAATCATAAGCTTTTGCTTATCAACAAAGTGGACCGTATCAATGCAAAGTCTATGGAAATATAAAAATAGAGCACCAGCAAAAAAGCATAATTAAAATAGAAGAGGAAGTTATCTTGATCCTCATGGGAATTTCAAAATATAGTGCTTACTTTATTTAGATTTTATCGGAAAACAACAGAATCACATAATACACAGAAGTGTCCAAAGTGATCAATTTATGCTAATGTTGCAATGTTTACTGTATTAAAGTCTGATGTCTAATGAACAAAAGTGAATCAGGTTCAAATTGCTGTTGAGATATCAGGTATGGAAAGATTAATATTAGATTTAGGGAGGAAGAACAGATTGCTAAATTTCTCCTTTTGATTTATAGGTTTCTCCATGATCTGGCTTAAGTAAATTCTTTCCTATATTCATCTCCTTTCAGAGCTCCACTTAGATTAAGTGAGTTTCTGTTTCTTAACCATTCCAAATGTTATTCACATATTAGATCAAATACAGCCTCCCCTGAAATATTTCCCTGGGTATTCTAGCTAAAGTTTTCTTGTATTTAGTACATTGGTGTTGAAAACTTTCTCTACAGCATTTATCATTCTGTTGTCATCCCTTGATGTATAATTATGTTCATGTACACAGCAAAGCCTAAATATACACATATTCAAGACAAAGTAGTAAACAAAAATAGTATTTATCAGTGTTTGACCTATTAGAATTTTCCACAAGGAGTTTTTATTGCTTATTGAATTCATTCAACTTATCTAAAATAAAATGTCATAATATGATTCCATGAATATTTTAAAATCTTACCAATGAATGCACTTTAATATTACAATATTGCAAAAATTTAGGTTAAAAAAAACAAGACTGACATTATTTATGAACATTAATATTAAAATGTGGACACAATGCTAACAAGTAAAATTCAATGGGACAACTAAAAAGTCTATAAGGAATAGTCTAAAACAGGACCACGTCAGACACAGGACCCTATCAACATTCAATAAAGGATATTTAATATTTTAAATGTTGAAATAAAGCCAATACCCTGACATATCAAGAAAAACTACCTATATAAGCTTTTTAACAGATGCTGAAAAGGTATTTGAAAAAATTCAACATTTATTCTTAAATAAATAAGCAAACTTGTTATTATTTTCTCCCAATCTGAGGGCTGTCTTTTCACCTTACTTATAGTTTCCTTTGTTGTGCAAAAGCTTTTAATTTTCATTAAGTCCCATTTGTTTATTTTTGCTTTTATTTCCAATATTCTGGGAGGTGGGTCATAGAAGATCTTGCTGTGATTTATGTCGGAGAGTGTTTTGCCTATGTTCTCCTCTAGGAGTTTTATAGTTTCTGGTCTTACATTTAGATCTTTAATCCATTTTGAGTTTATTTTTGTGTATGGTGTTAGAAAGTGTTCTAGTTTCATTCTTTTACAAGTGGTTGACCAGTTTTCCCAGCACCACTTGTTAAAGAGATTGTCTTTTTTCCATTGTATATCCTTGCCTCCTTTGTCAAAGATGAGGTGTCCATAGGTTCGTGGATTTATCTCTGGGCTTTCTATTCTATTCCATTGATCTATATTTCTGTCTTTGTGCCAGTACCATACTGTCTTGATGACTGTGGCTTTGTAGTAGAGTCTGAAGTCAGGCAGGTTGATTCCTCCAGTTCCATTCTTCTTTCTCAAGATTACTTTGGCTATTCGAGGTTTTTTGTATTTCCATACAAATTGTGAAATTATTTGTTCTAGTTCTGTGAAAAATACCGTTGGTAACTTGATAGGGATTGCATTGAATCTATAGATTGCTTTGGGTAGAATAGCCATTTTGATAATATTGATTCTTCCAATCCATGAGCACGGTATGTTTCTCCATCTGTTTGTGTCCTCTTTGATTTCTTTCATCAGTGTTTTATAGTTTTCTATGTATAGGTCTTTTGTTTCTTTAGGTATTAATCTCAAAAATATACAAGCAACTCCTGAAGCTCAATACCAGAAAAATAAATGACCCAATCAAAAAATGGGCCAAAGAACTAAACAGACATTTCTCCAAAGAAGACATACAGATGGCTCACAAACACATGAAAAGATGCTCCACATCACTCACCATCAGAGAAATGCAAATCAAAACCACAATGAGGTACCATTACACGCCAGTCAGGATGGCTGCTATCCAAAAGTCTACAGGCAATAAATGCTGGAGAGGGTGTGGAGAAAAGGGAACCCTCTTACACTGTTGGTGGGAATGCAAACTAGTACAGCCACTATGGAAAACAGTGTGGAGATTTCTTAAAAAACTGGAAATAGAACTGCCATATGACCCAGCAATACCACTTCTAGGCATACACACTGAGGAATCCAGATCTGAAAGAGACACGTGCACCCCAATGTTCATTGCAGCACTGTTTATAATAGCCAGGACATGGAAGCAACCCAGATGCCCATCAGCAGATGAATGGATAAGGAAGCTGTGGTACATATACACCATGGAATATTACTCAGCCGTTAAAAAGAATTCATTTGAATCAGTTCTAATGAGATGGATGAAACTGGAGCCCATTATACAGAGTGAAGTAAGCCAGAAAGATAAAGAACATTACAGTATACTAACACATATATACGGAATTTAGATAGATGGTGGCGATAACCCTATATGCAAAACAGAAAAAGAGACACAGAAGTACAGAACAGACTATTGAACTCTGGGGGAGAACGTGAGGGTGGGATGTTTTGAAAGAACAGCATGTATATTATCTATGGTGAAACGGACCACCAGCCCAGGTGGGATACATGAGTCAGGTGCTCGGGCCTGGTGCACTGGGAGGACCCTGAGGAGTCGGGTGGGGAGGGAGGTGGGAGGGGGGATCGGGATGGGGAATACGTGTAACTATATGGCTGATTCATGTCAATGTATGACAAAACCCACTGAAATGTTGTAAAGTGATTGGCCTCCAACTAATAAAATAATATTAAAAAAAATAAATAAATAAATAAGCAAACTTGTAAGAAAGTTTAAAATCTATAATTGTCTATAAGGAAAGAGAAGAGCATTACTGAGCATGTCTCTGCCCACCAGAATAAGACTTAGTTTCCCCCTCAGTCAGTTTCTCCCATCAGAAAGCTTCCATAAGCTTCTTATCCTTCTCCATCAGAGGGCAGACAGACTGAAAACTACAATCACAGAAAACTAACCCATCTGATCACATGGAGTACAGACTGGTCTAAATCAGTGAAACAATGAGCCATGCCGTGTAGGACCACCCAAGACAGACAGGTCATGGTGGAGAGTTCTGACAAAACGTGTTCCACTGGAGAAGGGAATGGCAAACCATTTCAGTATTCTTGCCTTGAGAATCCCATGAACAGTAGGAAAAGGCAGAAATATAGGACACTGAGATATGAACTCCCCAGGTCAGTAGGTGTCTGATATGCGACTGGATATCAATGGAGAAATAACTCCATAAAGAATGAAGAGACAGGGTCAAAGCAGAAACAACATTCAGTTGTGGATGTCTGGTAATGGAAATGAAGTATAATGCTATAAAGAGCAATATTGCATAGGAACCCGGAATGTTAGGTCCATGAATCAAGGCAAATTGGAAGTGGTAAAACAGGAGATGGCAAGAGCGAACATCAACATTTTAAGAATCGGTGAACTAAAATAGACTGGAAAGGGTGAATTTAACTCAGATGACCATTATATCTACTACTGTGGGCAAAATCCCCAAGAAGAAATGGAATAGCCATCATAATCAACAAAAGAGTCTGAAATGCAGTACTTGGATGAAATCTCAAAAACAACAAAATGATCTGTGTTCATTTCCAAGGCAAACCATTCAATATCACAGCAATTCAAATCTATGTCCCTACCAGTAATACTGAAGACATGAAGCTGAACAGTTCTGTGAAGACCTACAAGAACTTCTAAAAATAACACCCTGAAAATCATCCTTTTCAGTATAGGGGACTGAAGTGCAAAAGTAGGAAGTCAAGTAATACCTGAAGTAACAGAAAAATTTGGCCTTGGTGTACAGAATGAAGCATGGCAAAGGCTAATAGACTTTAGCCAAGAGAATGCACTGGTCATAGCAAACACCCTCCTCCAAAAACACAAGAGAAGACTCTACACCTGGACATCACCAGATGGCCAATACTGAAATAAGATTCATTATATTCTTTGCAGCTAAAAATGGAGAAACTCTATACAATCAGCAAAAAGAAGTCTGGGACCTGACTGTGGCTCAGATCATGTAGTGCTTATTGCCAAATTCAGACTTCAATTGAAGAAAGTAGAGAAAACCATTAAACCATTCAGGTATAATCTAAATCAAATTCCTAACAATTATACAGTGGAGGTGAAAAATTGATTCAAGGGATTAGATCTGACAGACAGAGTGATTGAAGAACTATGGAAGACGGAGGTTTGTGACATTGTACAGGAAGCAGGGATCAAGACCATCCACAAGATAAAGAAATGCAAAAAGGTTATCTGAAGAGCCCTTACAAATAGAAAAGAAGAGAAGTGAAAGTCAAAGGAGAAAAGGAAAGATATACCCATTTGAATGCAGAGTTCCAAAGAATAGCAAAGAGAGAAACAAAAGCCTTCCTCAGTGAGCAACACAAAGAAATAGAGGAAAACAATAGAATGGGAAAGACTAGTGATCTCTTTGAGAAAATTAGAGATATCAAAGGAACATTTCAAGCAAAGGTGGGCTCAATAAAGGGAATAAATTGTATGGATGTGAGAGAAGCGGAAGATACTAAGAGGTGGCAAGAATACACAGAAGAACTGCTAAAAAAAAAAAAAAAAATCTTCACGACCCAGATAATCACAATGATGTGATCAGTTACCAAGATCCAGACATCCTGGAATGCAAAGTCAAGTGGGACTTAAGAAGCATCACTATGAACAAAACAAGTTGAGGTTATAGAATTCCAGTTGAGCTATTTCAAATCCTAAAAGGTGATGCTGTGAAAATCCTGTACTCAATATGCCAGCAAATCTGAGAATCTCAGCAGTGGCTGCAAGATTGGAAAATGTCAGTTGATTCCAATCCCAAAGAAAGGCAATGCCAAAAAATGCTCAGACTACCACACAATTGCACTCATCTCACATGCTAGTAAAATTCTCCAAGCCAGGCTTCAACAATATGTGAAGTGTGAACTTTCAGATGTTTAAACTTGATTTAGAAAAGGCACAGGAACCAGAAATCAAATTGCCAACATGCTTTGGATCATCAAAAACACAAGACAGTTCCAGAAAAATGTCTACCTCTGCTTTACTGACCATGACAAAGCCCTTGAATGTGTGGATCACAAAAATCTGTGAAAAATTTTTAAAGAGATGAGAATACCATACCATCTGACTTGCCTCTTGTGAAATCTCTATGCTGGTTAAGAAGCAACAGTTAGAAATGGACACGGAACAAAAGACAGGGTTCAAACCAGGAAACGAGTACATCAAGGCTGCATGTTGTCATCCTGCTTATTTAACTTATATGCAGAGCACATCATGAGACACACTGGGCTGGATGAAGCACATGCTGGAATCAAGATTTCTGGGAGAAATATCAATAACCTCAGATATGCAGATGACACCACCCTTATGGCAGAAAGTGAAGAAAAACTAAAGAGCCTCTTGATGAAAGTGAAAGAGAAGAGTGGAAAAGTTGGCTAGATACTCAACGTTCAGAAAACTAAAACCATGACATTTTGGTTCCATCACTTCTAGGCAAATAGATGGGTAAACAATGGAAACAGTGATAGAATTTATTTTGGGGGGGCTCCAAAATGACTGCAGATGGTGATTGCAGCCATGAAATTAAAAGATGCTTGCTTCTTGGAAGAAAAGTTATGGCTAACTTAGACAGCATATTAAAAAGCAAAGACATTACTTTGCCAGCAATGGTCCATCTAGTCAAAGCTATGGTTTTTTCCAATAGCCATGTATGGATGTGAAAATGGACTATAAAGAAAGCTGAGAGCTGAAGAATTGGTGCTTTTGAACTGTGGTGTTGGAGAACATTTTTGACAGTCCCTTGGACTGCATGGAGATCCAACAAGTCAATCCTAAAGGAAATCAGACTTAAATATTCATTGAAAGGACTGATGCTGAAGCTGAAACTCCAATCCTTTGGCCACTTGATGTAAAGAACTGACTCATTATAAAAGATCCTAATGCTGGGAAAGATTGAAGCGGGGAGCAGAAGGGGACAACAGAGGATGAGATGATTGAGTGTCTTCACCAACTCATTGGACATAAGTTTGAGTTTACTCTGGGAGTTGGTGATGGGCAGGGAGTCCTGGCATGCTGCAGTCCATGGGGTCACAAAGGGTTGGACACGACTGAGTGCCTGAATGGAACTGAACTGACTAAAGAAAAGAGAGGAAGAAATAAGAGAGAGAAAAAATGTAGGAAATGCATGGAGGGAGAAAAAGAATCATATCCAAATTCCCAATTCCCAAGAAAGGCAGTACCAAAGAATTTTCAAACTATCAGACAATTGTACTCCTCTTTAATATTAGTAAGCCCATGCCTAAAATCCTGCATGATAGGCTTCACCATTATGTGAACTGATAGCTTCCCAATGTCCAAGCTGTGTTTAGAAAGGTAGAGAAACCAGAGATCAAATTGCCCACATCCTAGAGAAAGCAAGGGAATTTCAGAAAAACAATGACCTCTGTTTCATAAAGTACACTAAAGCCTTTGATGGTGTGAATCATAACAAACTGTGGAAAATTCTTGAGATGGGATTACCAGACCAATTTACCTGTCTCCTAAGAAACCTGTATGCAGGTTTAGAAGCAACAGTTAGAATACTGTATTGAACAACTGGTTCAGGATTGAGAAAGGAGTATGACAAGGCTGTTTATTGTTACTCTGTTTTGTTGTTGTTGTTGTTCGGTTTGGTTTTTTTTTTTTTTTTTAACATATACAAAGAGCACATCATGATAAATGCTGGGCTGGATGAGTTACAAGCTGGATTCAAGATTGTTGGGAGAAATATCACCCTCCTCAGATAAGCAGATACCACTCTAATGGCAGAAAGCAAAGAGGAACTAAAGAGTGGGAGCTTCAGCTTCAGCATCAGTCCTTCCAATGAATATTCAGGACTGATTTTCCAGCCCCATCATTTCATGACAAATAGAAGAGTAAAAGGCAAAAGCAGTGACAGATTTCCTCTTCTTGGGGTCTCAAATACTGTGGATAGTGACTGCAGTCATGAAAACAGAAGAGGATAACTTTTTGGCTTGAAAGCTATGACAAAACTAGACAGTATGTTAAAAAGCAAAGATATCACTTTGACAACAAATGTCTGTATAATTTCAATTCAGTCGCTCAGTCGTGTCTGACTGTTTGCAACCACATGAACCACAGCACTCCAGGCCTCCCTGTCCATCACCAACTCCCGGTGTCCACCCAAACCCATGTCCATTGTGTCGGTGATGCCATCCAACCATCTCATCCTCTGTCATCCCCTTATCCTCCTGCCCTCAATCTTTCCAGGCATCAGGGTCTTTTCCAATGAGTCAGCTCTTCGTATCAGGTGGTCAAAGCATTGGAGTTTTAGCTTCAACATCCGTCCTTCCAATGAACCCCCATTATAGTCAGAGCAATAGTTTTTCCAGTAGTCATGTAGAGTTGTCAGAGCTTACCATAAAGAAGGCTGAGCACGAAGAACTGATGCTTTTGAAATGCAGTGCTGGAGAAGGCTCTTGAGATTCCCTTGGACAGCAAGGAGAACAAACCAGTCAATCCTAAAGGAAATTAACACTGAATACTCATTGGGAGGACTGATGTTGAAGCTCCAGTACTTTGGCCACCTGATGCAAAGAGCTAACTCGTTGGAAAAGACCCTGATGCTTGGAAAGAGTGAAGGAAGAAGTGGGCGACAGGGGATGAAATGACTGGATGGCACCACTGATGCAATGAACATGAACTTGGACAAATTCCAGGAGCTCGTGGAGGCATACAGTGTTGCAGTCCATGGGATTGTGAAGAGTCAAACACAATTTACTGGCTGAACAACAGCATATGAGTTCAAGACTAGAGCCTTAGTGATTGGTGGGAAATAGGCAGAATAACTTGCAAAGATGAGTGTATCAAGGAAAGCTTTTGCTTCCCCCCTCCCCCTAATTTAGCTGTTATTTCAAGAGATATATTGCCCAAATTCTTTTTTAAATAGCTTATTTCATTTCAACTTAAATGAGTTATTTAAAACTAAATGCAATTTCAATTATAGTAAGGTCTTTTTGCCTAAAACTGACAATAAAAAGCTGACATCCATTACTTATGAAAATAGGAGAAAGAAAACTAATGTTTTAAGATAGTTAACTATTCAATCATTACTTCAGTTAGTTCAGTCGCTCAGTCGTGTCTGACTCTTTGCGACCCCATGAATCGCAGCATGCCAGGCCTCTCTGTCCATCACCAACACCCGGATCTTACTCAAACTCATGCCCATCGAGTTGGTGATGCCATCCAGCCATCTCATCCTCTGTCGTCCCCTTTTCAGCCTGCCCCCAATCCATTCCAGCATCAAGGTCTTTTCCAATGAGTCAGCTCTTCCCATGAGGTGGCCAAAGTACTGGAGTTTCAGCTTCAGTATCAGTCCTTCCAATGAACACCCAGGACTGATCTCCTTTAGGATGGACTGGTTGGATCTCCTTGCAGTCCAAGGGACTCTCAAGAGTCTTCTCCAACACCACAGTTCAAAAGCATCAATTTTTCAGCGCTCAGCTTTCTTCACAGTCCAACTCTCACATCCATACATGACCACTGGAAAAACCATAGCCTTGACCAGATGAACCTTTGTTGGCAAAGTAATGTCTCTGCTTTTTAATATGCTGTCTAGGTTGGCCATAGCTTTCCTTCCAAGGAGCAAGCATCTTTTAATTTCATGGCTGCAATCACCATCTGCAGTGATTTTAGAGCCCCAAAAATTAAAATCTGAAACTGTTTCCACTGTCTCTCCATCTATTGCCCACGAGGTGATGGGACCAGATATCATGATCTTAGTTTTCTGATGTTAAGCTTTAAACCAAGTTTTTCACTCTCCTCTTTCACTTTCTTCAAGAGGCCTTTTAGTTCCTCTTCACTTTCTGCCATTAGGGTGGTGTAATCTGCATATCTGAGGCTATTGATATTTCTCCTGGCAATCTTGATTCCAGCTTGTGCTTCTTCCAGCCCAGCATTTCTCATGATGTATCTTGCGTATAAGTTAAATAAGCAGGGTGACAATATACAGCCTTGACGTACTCCTTTTCCTATTTGGAACCAGTCTGTTGTTCCCTGTCCAGTTCTAACTGTTGCTTCCTGACCTGCATACAGGTTTCACAAGAGGCAGGTCAGGTGGTCTGGTATTTCCTTCTCTCAGAATTTTACTTAATCAGTACCTATTATGTATCCTACAACATTCTGAATAATTGTAATCTTCTTTGGAACAGATAATCAACAGTATAGAAAGAAAAGTAGTTTAGCACAATTCTAGGAGAATTGCTAATTCTGTCATAGGAAATTTATTAAAAGAATGCAAGGAAGTTTCAATAGATGGAAACGATTAATATAATCCATCATACACCCCAAAAAATTAAAGATAAAATGTCCAGATTATCTCCTTAAGTGCCAAAAATGAAGTTTATTATAAGAACAAATAGTTGTTATAAAACATTGAGAACTAAGATATGTACTTTTTTTAACATGATGATTAGATCAATGATAGATAAATAGTTGGAAAGAAGTAAAAACTGGTGAACACAGAAATAGATACCTCCATCCAAAAGTGAATATCATATTTAACTTGATAAAATCAAGAAAAAATCTAGGCTGCCAATAATCTCACAGTTACCTAGTATTGGCAGCATTAGACAAAATAGTTAGACAAGAGTACTGAACACTTATGTATAAGAATTGAAAAAATCTATCTCTATTCAATCTAGAGATAGATTGAACAAATCTATCTCTATTTTCATATATGCTTATTTATCTGAAAATTCTAAAAGAACCAAGTGAAAAATAATTTCACAAAATCAAATAACTTACTAAACAGAAACATATAAAACTAAAATATATAAATAGCTATATGCTGATTTATATACATATAGCAAATATGGAAAGGTAGCGTACGCAGAGGTGACATATTACATAATGTGAAAAATATCCTTTTAAAATTGATGTTGAGATGATTTGACAACCAGATATGAAACTTTGTACTCTGTAAGAAATAAAAAAAAAGATCCAATTGAAATATGAAATTTAGAAATATGAAAAATTGTAAAACATTTGAATTCATTTGTAGTTGGAAACTGAAGTAAAGTTTTAAAGATCTAATCCCAAACCAAGATGCAATTAGGAAAAGAACTTAATAAACTTAGCTAATGGGAAACAAATGAATATAAATATTATAAGCAATGTGAAACACAAATTACAAATCAGCAAATAAATCAACTTACACCACAGATTCATGAGTCAAATAAAGTAGAAAATGAAAAGACTAGCAACCTAATAGAAAAATTAACAAAGTTTAGAACAGATAGATCCCAGATAACAAAATGCAATGGCCATTAAGAAATAGAGCAATTAAAAGTAGAAGTTCACTGAAAGATAATTTCCCCTGCCATCTGAATAATGAAAAGTTTAAAAGTTGGACAACAAAGCTTGGTAGTAAAGTCATAAAGTAAGAGATACCATATTTCGCTTGTAGAAAGGAAAAATTGTACAACAAAATGGAGAGGATTTTGTCAATATTTATCATGCATGCATCTGTGCTCAGTTGCTCAGTCCTGTAAATCTCTTTGTGACTGACCCCATGAACTCTAACTCACGAGGCTCCTCTGTCCATGGAATTTTCAAGGCAAGTATACTGGAAAGGGTTGCCATTTCCTACTCCAGGGGATCTTCCTGACCTAGTGAACAAGCTCATGTCTCTTGCATCCTTTGATTTGGCGGGCAGATTCTTTATTGCTGAGTCACATGGGAAGTACCTAATATTTATCATAGTTTTGTAATAATTAACTCTGAATCAAAAATTCTAATTTTAGAAAACTATCCTTACACAAAGGTAAAAATATGATTTATAGACAAGGTTAATCAATCATCAATATATATGAAAGTCAAAAACAATTAAAATGCCCTTTAATATGTAACTAGTTGAATAAGTTGCTTCAGTCATAGAGCAATGTGTAACTTTGCCTATAAATATTGATGAATCATACCACCAAATCTTGATATGGAGTAATATATAGGACATATTATAATTAGAGGGGAGAGGATGAGGTTCTTTGTCTAAAAAAGGGGGAAGGAAATATATGCATGTACATACACATATAGAGAATATATATAATTTTTTAAATACAATAATCATATGTGTAATTTTTAAATGTGTATTGTCAGTTCAGTTCAGTTCAGTCACTCAGTTGTTTCCAACTCTGCAGCCCCACAGACTGCAGCATGTCAGGCTTCCCTGTCCATTACCAACTCCTGGAGCTTACTCAAACTCATGTCCATCAAGTTAATAATCTCATCCAACCATCTCATTCTCTGTTGTCCCGTCCCTCCTCCAGCCTTCAACCTTTCCCAGCATCAGAGTCTTTTCCAATGAGTCAGTTCTTCACATATACTTGGGATCAAACATATATTTTGTAAAATGTATATATAAGATGCAGATATTGTATATATTTTGCTTTTATTAAAAAAGAAAAGAGTAGAAAAGAAATAGTAGAAGGGAAAAAAGTAACTGCAAGTAAAAGAGTAGCTGCAAGTAAATTATCTATAGGAAATGTAGAATTTGTATCTTTGATGTGGAAAGAAATAGTCATATTTCTATGGAATATGGAATATGGGGATAGAAGTGAGATGATATAGAAATGAAATAGAAATGAGACATGTAGTTTTTTTTATGTACTTTTAATTTTGATGTTATGTAAGTACTGTCTATAGTTGAAACCAATAATTATATCTATGAAGAAAAATTTAATTGCCCCAAAGTGAAATCAAACTGATATAAATTATCCTAACTTTATATTCAGCTGTGGCATGACCATATATAAAAAGAAACTTTTCTCTTGATTTTAAGACCAGGTAGTGACTAAATGGGTTTCCCTTGTGGCTCAGCTGGTAAAGAACCAGCCTGCAATGGGGCAGATCTGGGTTCCACCTTTGGGTTGGGAAGATCCCCTGGAGAAGGGACAGGCTACCCACTCTAGTATTCTGGCCTGGAGAATTACATGGACTGTTTAGTCCATGGGGTCGCAAAGAGTCGGACACAACTGAGTGACTTCCACTTCCAGTGACTGAATGTCCCTAATGAGATTTGTTCTTGAAACAAAAAGCCTCACAAATACTAAATTTTATTCAATTATTTTAGTTTTGTAATATTGGTATTATTATTTAAAAATTATTGTAGGTATTTTTAAGATGAAACATACAAGCAATTGTGTCAATATTCTTAAGGAACTAAAATGTATAACACATTAAATTGGGCACAAATATATAATATATTTACAGTTAACTGATAATCATGTAATAGTTAGAATACTCTTAAACACAAATAAGTAGCATGTCCTAGGTCTATTATAAAGGTCCAGAGAGTTTTATTATAATAAAATGATTCAAGTGACATAATGATTGATTAGAATATACGGACACTATTTATATTGTGACTAGAACAAAATGGCAAAAGGAAAAACTTTCAAGCAATCAGAAAAATTAAAATAAGTGCCTGCTATTAAGTACTGTTAATGGAACACAGCATGATGTTTACATTAAAAACAACAAGCTTTTATTTGTTAGAAGTATGTACTAAATATTTATAGATAACAGATGACCGGGATCTGATTTTGAATGGTTCAAGGGGGAAAAAAACAGAGTAGGTGGGTAAAACAAGATTAGCAGAAAACTGTTAATTGTTGAAGCTGAGTTTTGAATACATGAAGATTCAGTATACTTTAAACTTTAATTTTTTGTAGTATATTCAATGTTTATATGATAAAAAATAATATTAAAATAGGCAATGTGTGCTTGGCCTAAAATTTGACTGTCTGAATAACATATAAAATTTAAATATATCTTAAATTTGTTAAAAGGGTATGAATACTTTTTAAAAAATAACTATAATATAGTCTATTGCATCTTATCTTCCTTTATTCAACATGCATACAAAAATCTATAGAAACATGAAAAGGTTTGAAAAATTGTGGCAGACAAGGCCACCCACCTAGCATACAACATCAACTGAATAAGTACTGCACTGACAGATATTGTCAAAAAATTGTCATCATATCCAAATCAATCTCAGTAACACTGATGAGGAAAATTCACAAGTATGTTTTCAGCTGTTGTAAATTTTATTGAAAAAAAAATGGCATTCAATTCATACATCAACCTCCACTTTTTTCTTACTGTTCTGGATACCTAATCTTTCCTTTTTAATAACTCTTACGGTATTTTTGGGTTTCCCTGGATTCTGACGGTAACGAATCCGCCTGCAATTTGGCACACCTGGGTTCAAAGTCTGAGTTGAGAAGAATCCCTGGAGAGGGCATGGCAACCCACTCCAGTGTTCTTGCCTGGGCAATCCCATGGACAGAGGAGCCTGGTGGGCTACAGTCCCTGGTGCCGCAATGAGTTGGACACACCTGAGCAATTAAGTACATGGTTAGCTTTAGATACACAAAAGAAAAAAAATTAAATTATTAAAGGAGTAATACAAAATTTCTGGCATCTATACTTAACATATTTCCTTTTCTGACTCAGTTCATCTCAACAAATGTTCATCAAATTCCTGGCATTGATATTGACACTGAGGATAAAGCAATGAAGAACCAAATCTCCTTCTCATGCAAAGCTTATGGTCTAGGAAAGAACATTGGATGACACAAAAATCAGTCAATGATAAGTGCTGTGAAGGAAAGTAAAGCAGAATATAGAATGTGGAAGGCACTATGTTATGTGTGAGGTTGGGACGGCCTCTCTTATAAGGTGACAGCAATGTAAACTTGAAGAAAATTAAGGTGTAAATCAGGCCCCTATTAGGTGTAAAAGATTTTTCACACAGAGGAAATGTAACAAAGCCCCAGAGATGGAAGTCACCCTGGCATGGCTTATTAATCAAAAGGAGGCCAGAGTGACTGGGGCAGATAAAGTAAGGTGAGCTTTGGGCAGCAGAAATTAAGTGGTTATATGGAGGTTGCATAAAGCAAGACATAGCAGGTGACTGCTTTGTTTTCATCTAGAATGAAGAGCTTTGAGTCCAAAAGTGATATGATGTAACTTCCATTTTAAAATAACCATTCTACAGTGTGGAGAATAATGACTGAACCTCAGGTAAGTTTTTGATGTTTCTAGAAATTATACCCAATTTCTCTATGCCATTTTTTCTTCCATTCTCTTTGAAAATTTCTCCTTGAAAACCATCTGCTTTTCTCCACCCTCCAAGTCCTTTTTCATTTTTATTATTTACATTAGTAATGGCACTCACTGTCCCATTTAAATTTTGTGATCTGAGAAGATAGGACACACATGTATTACCTCTCATTCACTGCTTCTGTGATCATAAATTCAACCTTTATTCTTATTCTGTATTAATGATCCAAATTAAGAAACCTTCTACCAGTTTTCAAAAGAATCTTACTTTGGGTATACTCAAAAATTGTACTTCAGAAATTCTTCTCTCTCTCTTTGGCATCATTTTTCTTCTCTCTCCTTTGGATAATCTTCATCCTCATACCAATATGAGATCATACTCCTCCTTAAAAAGTACATCGGTCTTGATTCTACTTGACTTTGAGGTCAGCACTTTAAATCTCTGCTTTCCCTCACTGTAAAACTAAAAGAAGAGTGGTTTCACTGACTACTTTATTTTCTTTCAATTCACCTTTGAACCTATTCCAAACTAGTTATTTCATCAACTACTAAATGATGGTGGCTTGGTGCAGCAGTGCAGGTAATGAATGTTCCAGAGTATTTCTATAGTTCAAAGGAAAAGATGATTGGATGGGGATTTAAAGGATGTAAACAGTCAAAAATTCTAGGTGCTTCTAAACTCCATGCCACATTCAGCTCTTACCTCCTTAGTGTTTTAAGGCTTCCCACCCAGGGGTCTGTATTTTTTTTTCTCCTTGCCTGAAGGGCAGTTATAGATTCCTGAGAGCAAATTTCATCCAGATATTTTATGGGAGACTGTATGCATATACTCCCAATTCTCCACAAGCCTGATAACACTCAAACATCTGTTTTATTCCATTTCCCAAGCTTTCCCTGTAGAGATAGCTACAGTTGCCCAAGACTGGCTTTCAAGTTCACATAGCCTTCCTTTACATTCTTACTTCCTCATTCTTTTTCTGTAATTAGTGTACTTTCCAAATAAATACTTGCACTCAAATCCTTGTCTGATGATCTGTTTCTAAGAAAACTTAAACAAAGTTATATGGGACTCTTAGGTTTTAAGTATTAAAGAGTGTAAGTGGAAAAGAGAATATAGTCACTGCCATGAGCAAAATTAAAACAAATAAAATGTTACACAAAAATTCATCCATGTACTGGCAACTGAAGGGCATCTACTGTAGAAATTCTTTCTACCTTTTAAACATTACACTTTACATCAAAAGGAGATGGCTATTGGACCCTGAGGAGGTCTCCATGTAAGGTCCCTTGGGGTGCAGCATCACTTGAATTCCTGTGATAGTTAAGACAGCAATATGTTCAATATTTTCAAGGTGGAAGCAGTCACTGAACTTGTAACACAGCTCTGCAGCCAGGGCAAGATATATGAAACACTGTGAGATTCAAAAAAGTCAGAGAAGGCTGGGAAAAGTCTTGCCACAGGTTTCAAATGGCATGCTTATCATCAGAGTGTCGACTGACAGTGTTGACAGCTCCAGATTTCATTTGGGAAATCTATTTACTTCAACCTCAGGTGTCATTGCCTACTGAGCCACTTCTCTGCTGCCATAAACTCCCACTTTCTGTTAGACATCTAGACTGACAGGTAAAAAAAATGAGACTTAGATTTTTCAATAAAAAAGTGCAAGTTGAAAGCATTGCACTGGCAGCTTTGTTTCTGAAGAATTTTCTGCTGCTGGATTTGGGTACAGCATTTAGCAGATAATAAAGTTGGTGGGGAGAACACTAAAGAAATTGTTTCTATAGATAGCAAGATACACACACACACACACACATGTATATATACATGCATATTCATAGTCTATGTTACCAGTCATCAAATTCATTCTCTCATATGGAAGACATTAGGTATTAATTCTTCATCTTTGCTATTTGATGAAGATCTGTGTTCCTCTATGGCAACTTCAGTTTACTTTTAATATGAATACATCTGTGTAATGATTTAAATGAGGAAGATGCATAATAACAAACAATAAATTAATATAATAGATTTGTTCCTATAATTTCACTAAAATAAAAATGTGATTAAATGCATGCCCAATACTTGAGACTATATCTGAGCAGAAAACATAAGGTATGTAAATAAAATGTGAAAGCAAAGACTTATTTTAGTCTCATCCTGTGTATAACCTCCAAATAAATACAGCATCTTATTTGTCCAAACTAAAATGTGTTCATCTTTCAAGAGAAGATTATGTGGTAAAAATAAGAACATGGAATGAAGAAAAAACTACACATCTATAAATCAATAAATGTTTTAAAAGATGATTTTTGAGTTAAATTTTCTACTTGAAAATTGTCAATTCACAAGTTTAATGATGAAAACAGGAAGATTGGAGGGAGCTCAGGCATATGTAATATTAGAAAAACAATTAAAATATTAGCAGTTAATGCAAGTTTTATCTGGAAATTCAGAAACTTATTAATTAAAACTTGTTGGAAAAAATGTATTTATAATAAAATAAAACCTTTTTAATCAAGCTTTTCAAAGTAATATTTTAAATATCTAGGAAAAAATGGCAAAAAGCCAGAATGATTTATTGTTCTGCAAGAGACATCAAAGTGACTACTGCTTCTTTTCTTTTCCTTCGTCCTTTCCCTCTGTATTTTTTTTTCTTTCTTTCAGTTCTACAATATGAACAGCTCTAAAAAGTGAGTTCAAGAGTGAGCACAGGTGATCTGTATTTGTTCTGAGTGTCTGTTCACTGACACTAATCAATAGCCCATGTGACTTCCTTACAGTGAAATGTCAATATTAGCATTTGTTTATAAACAGAAAAGTTGGACTGCTTCATAAGAAGTGCAGTTCTTTCTGGGAAAATCTCCTCAGTAATGTATTATTGTCAGATGCATAGATGTAATTTAATATAGATAGAAATGATAGGCCAGATGATTGACAGATATATGGTGGAGATCCTTTACAGTGTATCCGCAGTACTCACCATAAGCTCTCATACTTCTGTGAACACTTAATGCATTCATTAGATAAATGAATTAATAGATATGAAAATAAATTCATTCATCATTAATCTGTGTGCATCAAACAACTTACTTAATATTTCATCTGGTTTCAAAACACCAACTGTGTGCCTTTTGAAAAAGCATTTGGAATCACCTCTGTTTCATTTTATTTCAGAATTAATTTGCTTGTCTCTTTATATGTTTGATCATGGCTAAATATATTTGATCCTACATAGAACTGCACGAATAAAATTACCTGAAGCCTAATTAAGTACTATGATTTTCAGGACCACTTTAAATTTAAGACAATGTAATCCTAGGATACCCAATCCTACCACCCAAGAAACTGCTAGAGATACGCTGTCTGTAGCACTAAATTATCAACTGACAAATGTTTTGGCCAAAGCCTGACAATAAGTACTTATTTAGGATGTGACCCTCAGATTTTTTGCTTTATTTATTTATTTTTTTGGATGGCTTAAAATTGATGTATTTCTCTGGGATTCTATATCAAAATTAATGTCCATTCTTTCTATGCCAGTATTTATTCAACACTTATTCTTGCAATAGTAAACAAAATATGTGTATGTATACCTCAACACTGATTTTCAAATAAAGTTAGCTGTGTGGCATTAACAATTTTTTAATGGAAAGGAATACTTCCTCACTCAATTCATTATGCTAAATATTTTATGCAGTCAACCATGAAATGTTAACAATGAAAATGCCTTTACCACTTCTGAAAAACAAATATCAAAGGATGCAGCTTTTGAAAAAGATAATTAAGGTACAACTTGGACAAATAAGCTTTGCTTTTTTAACTTAAATATGCAAAAGTAAAAGAAGACACATTTATGCAAAAATTGCTTCTACAAACTCTGAGTGTGATGAATCTCTCTTGTTAAATATTTCTTAAGCAATTTTTCATTGGCAACATATGTTAAACTTCACAGAGTAATGTGCATGAAACACTTTACATCTGTCAGAGCTTCTTATAGTTAATTTTTCTTTAATGGATTTACTTCTTTTGTATTGCAATATGCTTTGTTTCTGTATATCAGATTCTAATATTGGTATTTTATGGGAAATAGGTAAATATAATCTTGATAACTCTAAAGAAAGTGATTATAAAAGTATCTTTTTAAAAAAAATAATAATCCGTGAATAATGACTATTAGAATTGAAAAACTAAAAAAATAATTTTATACAAATACTCAGTTGCTTATGCTAAATTAAACTAAAGATTGAGGTAAGATGATGCAGATCTCTACTTAAATATAAGGAAAATCTTAACCAGGGAAAACTCCATGATTTCGGTTAGTTTTATTTTCATTAACTTGGAGCAAAAATTGGCCTTATTGAATAGATAGCTGCATGTAAGTCAATCAAGTTAGAACACACACTCACATCATAAATTAAAAAAAAAAATAGACTTGAAATGGCTTAAAGACTTAGATATAAGACATGACACCATAAATTTCATAGAAAGGAACAGAGGCAAAACATTCTCACATAAATCATATCAGTATTTTCTTAGGTCAGTCTCCCAAGACAATAGAAACAAAACAAAAATAAGCAAATGGAACCTAAGCAATCTGCCAAACTTTTGTATAGAAAAAGAAACCATAAACAAAATGAAGAGACTATCTATGTACTAGGAGAAAATATTTGCAAGTGATGAAACTGACAAGGGCTTAATTCCTAAAATATACAAACAGCTCATACAACTCAACAATGAAAAGCAAACAACCTAACTGAAAAACAGTCAAAAGATCTAAACAGTCATTTCTCTGAAAAAGATATGTAGATGACCATCAGGTACATAAAAGATGTTCAACATTAATAATTATTAGTGAAATGTGAATTAAATCTATATTGAGTATCACCTCACACTATCAGTTTACAAATAACACATACTGGAGAGCATATGGAGAAAAGGGAACATTCCAATGTTGTTTGTAGGAATGCAAATCGATGCAGCCACAATGGAAAGTTTTATGGAGCTTCCACAAAAAAAAAAAAAAAATGGAGTTGCCATATGATTCAACAATCCCACTTCTGGGCATATATCTAGACTAAACTATAATACAAAAAGATACACACACTTCTATCTTCATAGTAGCATTGTTCACAATAGCCAAAACATAGAAACAACCTCAATGTCTATTGAAAAATGAATGGATAAAGATTTGGTAGATATATACAGTGGAATATTACTCAGTCATAAAAAAGAAAGAAACTATGCCATTTGCAGCAACATGGATGGGCCTATAGATAATCATACTAAGTGAAATAAGCCATAAAAAGAAAAACATATATCAAATGACATCAGTTTTATGTTGAATCTGAAATATGACACAGATTAACTTATCTACAAAACAGAAACAGATTAACAGACATAGAGAGTGGTTGCCAAGAGGGAGGAGGGATATAATAGTGATGGACTGGGAGTTTGGGGTTAGCAGAGGCAGATTAAAATGTGTTAAACATCAACATCCTACTATACAGCACAGGGAACTATGTTAAATATCCTGTGATAAACCATAATGGAAAGATGATGAAAAAAACATAGATACATGTGTAACTTAATCACTTAATTTTACAGCAGGAACCAATACAACATTGTAGATCAGCTGCATTTCAATAAAATAAATTTTTAAAAAATAATAAAAAATAAAATTAGAAAAAGAATTGCTCTTATATCTGCCCCATGTGTCCTATGTGTAATAGTATTCACTCAGTAGATCTCCTAAGACAAACTACAATATTCTCATTAATTAATAATTCACAAATCAATAGATTTACTAGAAATTATTATTCCTTTATTTGTTGTCTTCCTTAGTTCAGCCACACAGTAAAATCCCTTTTCCTCCCACACAGAACATTTTTTAATACAGTGGAATTGAGTTGAATTGGGTTGAAAATTGCAGCAGAATTGAAGTCCTGGTGATATATATATATGAGCCTACCCAAAGGGGGTTTCATTTTTCCCAAGCACAGAAAGTTTCTGCTGACATCAACAGCGTAAGAGGTTTTGTATCTTTTGTTCCTCAATTTCTTGTCTATATCATTAGTCGTGCATTTTGGCTTCTGTCTAGTTCTTACTGTAGATATTTCAAAATCATGTAAAATTATGTACAACTGTTTCAAGTTCCCTCTGTCTGTCTGTCTCTGTTTTTCATAGTTGTATGGATTCAACTGTCTCTGCCCAACTATCCAATTCTTATTTTTGCTTCCCATTTCCCATTCTCACTCCTGTTTCCTCTCGTCTCTGGAAAGGTAGGGGTTGGGATGCAATTCCATTTGCTAATTAGAACACACCCACCAGAGTCAGATGGATGGTGTATGAAGAATCATGAATGACTGTCTTTAATTTGAGAGGGCTGCAATGTAAGCAAGCAGTTTCTTTTAAAACTGTTCACCTGGGACTTTACTGACGGTCTAGTGGCTAAGACGGAGAAGGCGTTGGCAACCAACTCCAGTACTCTCGCCTGGAAAATCCCGTGGACGGAGGAGCCTGGTAGGCTGCAGTCTATGGGGTCACTAAGAGTCGGACACGAGTGAGCGGTTTCACTTTCACTTTCACTTTTCCTTTCATGCATTGGAGAAGGAAATGGCAACCCACTCCAGTGTTCTTGCCTGGAGAATCCCAGGGACGACGGAGCCTGGTGGGCTGCCGTTTATGGGGTCGCACAGAGTCGAACAGGACTGAAGCGACTTTGCAGCAGCAGCAGCAGAAGTGGTTAAGAATCCACCTGCCAATGCAGGAGACACAGGTTCAGTCTCCGGCCTGGAAAGATCCCATATGGCACAGGGCAACTAGTCATGTGCCACAACAAGAGGAGTCAGCAAAATGAGAATCCACATGCACCACTAGAGAGTAGCCCTTGGTGTGCAATGAAGAACAAGAGCACAGCCAAAAATAAATAATTAATTAAAAAATAAAATACTTAAATATTCACCTGAAATTATAATAACATTATAAATCAACTATATAAAGCAGTGTTCACATTTTTGTTAGAGCCAAAAGCAATGCCTACTTTGAAAAGATTGGGAATGTAGAAAGCTAAAAAAGTCCATAGAAGCATGCTCATATGGTTAAAAAAAAAAAAAAAAAAAACACTTTAATTTTGGATGAATTTGACTAGGGAAATATAACAAAAATAGACATCTACCCAAAACAAAATGGTCATGATGGAGAGTTCTGACAAAGCATGGTCCACTGGAGAAGGGAATGGCAAACCACTTCAGTATTCTAACCTTGAGAACCCCATGAAAACTGCAAAAAGGAAAAAAGATATGGAACTGAAAGATGAACTTCACAGGACAGTAGGTGCCCAATATGCTACTGGAGATCAATGGAGAAATAACTTCAGTAAGAATGAAGAGACGAAGCCAAAGTGAAAACAACACCCAGTTTTGAATATGACTGGGGGTAGATGTAAAAACTGATGTTGTAAAGGGCAGTATTGCACAGGAACCAGGAAAGTTAGGTCCATCAATCAAGGCAAATTGGAAGTGGTCAAACAGGAGATGGCAAGAGTGAACATCAACATTTTAGGAATCAGAGAACTAAAATCAACTGTTCAGTTCACTTCAATCGCTCATTTGTGTCCGAATCTTTGTGAGCTCATGGACTGCAACACTACAGGCCTCCCTGCCCATCACCAACTCCTGGAGTTTACCTAAATTCATGTCCATTGAGTCGGTGATGCTATTCAACCATCACATCCTCTGTCGTCCCCTTCTCCTCCTGCCTTCACTCTTTACCAGCATCAGGGTCTTTTCAAATGAGTCAGCTCTTCACATCAGGTGGCCAAAGTATTGGAGTTTCACCTTCAAGATCAGTCCTTCCACTGAACACTCAGGACTGATCTCCTTTAGAATGGACTGGTTGGACCTTCTTGCAGTCCAAGGGACTCTCAAGAGTCTTCTCCAACATCACAGTTCAAAAGCATCAATTCTTTGGCACTCAGCTTTCTTTATTGTCCAACACTCACATCCATACATGACTACTGGAAAAACCATAGCCTTGACTAGATAGACCTTTGTTGGCAAAGTAATGGCTCTGCTTTTTACTTTTTCTTTTTCTTTTTTTTTTTTTTTTTGGCTCTGCTTTTTAATATGCTGTCTAGGTAGGTCATAACTTTCCTTCAAAGGAGCAAGCATCTTTTAATTTCAAGGCTGCAGTCACCATCTGCAGTAATTTTGGAGCCCCAAAAAGTATATCAGTCACTGTTTCTACTGTTTCCCCATCTATTTGCACTATAATTTGTGAATTTAACTCAGATAACCATTATATCTACTACTGTGGGCAAGAATCCCTAAGAAGAAATGGACTAGCCATCATAGTCAACAAAAGAGTCAGAAATGAAGTACTTGGATGCAATTTCAAAAATGAAAAAATGATATGTGCTCATTTCCAAGACAAACCATTCAACATCACAGTAATCCAAGTCTATGCCCTGACCAGTAATACTAAAGAAGCTGAAGTTGAATGGTTCTATGAAGACCTACAAGACCTTCTAGAACTAACACCCTAAAAAGATGTCCTTTTCATTATAGGGGACTGAAATGGAAAAGTAGGAAGTCAAGAAATACCTGGAGTAACAAATTTGACCTTGGAGTACAGAATGAAGCAGAGCAAAGGCTAATAGACTTTAGCCAAAAGAAAGCACTGGTCATAGCAAACAACCTCTTCCAACAACACAAGAGGAGACTCTACACATGAACATCACCATATGGTCAACACTGAAATCAGATTGATTACATTCTTTGCAGCCAAAGATGGAGAAGCTCTATACAGTCAGCAAAAACAAGACCAGGACCTCAGTGTGGCCCAGATCATGAACTCCTTATCGCCAAATTCAAACTTCAGATGAGGGAAGTAGAGAAAACCAATAGACCATTCAGGTATAACCTAAATCAAATCCCTAACGATTATACAATGGAAGTGAGAAATGGATTCAAGGGATTAGATCTGATAGAAAGAGTGCCTGATGAACTATGGAAGACGGAGGTTCGTGACATTGTACAGGAGGCAGGGATCAAGACCATCCCCAAGAAAAAGAAATGCAAAAAGGCAAATGGTTGTTTGAGGAGGCCTTACAAATAGCTATGAAAAGAAAAGAAGTGAAAGGCAAAGGAGAAAAGGAAAGATATACCCATTTGAATGCAGAGTCCCAAAGAATAGCAAAGAGAGAAAAGAAAGCTTTCCTCAGTGATCAATGGAAAGACATAGAGGAAAACAATAGAATGGGGAAGACTAGAGATCTCTTCAAGAAAATTAGAGATACCAAGGGTACATTTCTTGTAAAATGGGCACAATAAAGGATAGAAATAGTATGGACCTAACAGAATCAGAAGATATTAAGACACAGGAATAATAAACAGAAGAACTATTCCAAAAAGATCTTCACAACCAAGATAATCACGATGGTATAATCACTAACCTAAAGCCAGACATCCTGGAATGCGAAGTCAAGTGGGCCTTAGGAAGGATCGCTATGAACAAAGCTAGTGGAGGTGATGGAATTCCAGTTGAGCTATTTCAAATCGTAAAACATGATGCTGTGAAAGTGCTACACTCAATATGTCAGCAAATTTGGAAAACTCAGAAGTGGCCGCAGGACTGGAAAAGGTCAGTTTCATTCCAATCCTAAAGAAAGACAATGCCACAGAATGCTCAGACTACCGCCCAATTGCACTCATCTCACACGCTAGTAAAGTAATGCTCAAAATTCTTCAAACCAAGCTTCAATAGTATATTAACCATAAACTTCCAGATGTTCAAGCTGAATTTAGAAAAGTCAGGGGAACCAGAGATCAAATTGCCAAAATCTGTTGGATCACCAAAAAAGGAAGAAAGTTCCAGAAAAGCATCTACTTCTGCTTTACTATGACAGTAGATCTGGACATGGAACAACAGACTGTTTCCAAATCGGGAAAGTCTGTATACTGCCATCCTGCTTATTTAACTTACATGCAGAGTACATCATGAGAAACACTGGGCTGGATGAAGCACACACTGGAATCAAGATTTCTGGAAGAAATATCATTAACATCAGATACGCAGATGACACCACCCTTATGATCAAAAGTGAAGAACTAAAGAGTCTCTTGATAAAAGCGAAAGAGGAGCATGAAAACAGTTGGCTTAAAACCCAGCTAAATTCAGAAATCTAAGGTCATAGCATCTGGCCCCATCACTTCATGGCAAATGATGGGAAAACAGTGGAAACAGTGATAAACTTTATTTTGGGGGGGCTCCAAAATCACTGCAGATTGTGACTGTAGCCATGAAGTTAAAAGATGCTCCTTGGAGGGAAAGTTTTGACCAACCTAGTCAGTATATTAAAAAGCAGAGACATTACTTTGCCAACAAAGTTCCATCTAGTCAAAGCTATGGTTTTTCCAGTAGTCGTGTGTGGGTGTGAGAATTGGACTATAAAGAAAGCTAAGTGCCAAAGAATTGCTTCTTTTGAACTCCGCTCTTGTAGAAGACTCTTCAGAGTCCCTTGGACTGGAAGGGGATTTAACCAGTCCATTCCAAAGGAAATCAGTCCTGAGTATTCATTTGAAGGACTGATGCTGAAGCGGAAACTCTAATACTTTGGCCACCTGATGTAAAGTGTCAACTCACCGGAAAAGACCCTGATGCTGGAGAAGATTGAAGGTGGGGGGAGAAGGGGACAGAGGATGATATGGTTGGATGGCATCACCGACTCAAAGGACATGAGTTTGAGTAAACTCTGGGAGTTGGTGATGGACATGGAAGCCTGACTTGCTGTGGTCCATGGGATCGCAAAGAGTTGGACACGACTGATAGGCTGAACTAAACAGAAATAGAAGAATGAAGGTATTGAAAACAGAGATGATTCTACTTATGAGCATATGAAGCAAACATTTACATCATTAATTTTCTGAAATGCTTTTTTGAACTTGACTGACTTGGTTGGTCATCTTTAGCTTAAATATTTATTTTCATTGACAATGGGTTAATTTTATATTGACTCAAAGAAGTGTAGTCATTTATTTATAGAACATTGTTTGCTAGCTGAATTGTATGAGCCATTTTAGTACTTTGTTTCTTTCCTAATTAGCATTTTTTAAGTGTTGGGCATCAAAAATATATTTTTGTCCAATATACTACAGTTTATTGCATATTTTAACTACATTTCAATTATTTTCAAATAAAACATTAGTACCAAGAATAACTGACTTGAAAATTATATATTAGCTTTCTCATCTTTTAGATTAAAAAACTATTATTTTAATTGACTTCTGAAACTAAAGTTCAGATAACTCAGGAATTTTGTATGACCTCTTTTTATTACAAGGAAAGGTGAAGGATTTGATAGACTGTTTTGTTTTATTTTGTTTTGTTTTCCCTATTAAAAAAAAAAAACAAAAAAAAAAAACCTGTCCCCATTATGTTGTTATCTGTATGAACCTATCTAGTGGGAATGACCTTTAGAGGAGTAAAATTATTCCATTTTAGAACAATGTAAAAATGTTTGCTTTTTTCTGGAAACATTAATATTTAGCATGATGCCTAGAGTATATAAGAAAAAAAAATTAAAACACAAAATAAGAAAGGTTAGTGTTGACCAAACCTGTTGGACAATATTCTACATTTTTAGAAAATCCTGTGTATAACAGTATTATATTCCAAATGTGGTATATCCTTGGGTGACTGAAAAATCCAACATGCCACTTCAATATGAAGTTGAAGAACTATGCTTTTGGTTTTCTGGAGACAGAATATATTTGGGGATGGGAAAGGTTATTAGGATGTATATTAAACAGTAGAAATGTGAAACAGTCAATCATCATGGCTTTAACATCCCAGGGAGTGTTGCAGTGTTTTTACCACAGAGAAGAAAAGAAGAGTTATGTAGGCTTTAGTACCCCAGCTTACACGGAATACAGCAAGTCTCATCAATCTGGATAGTTTCCCAGCCGTAAAATAACAGCTGCTCTACATGCCCAAATGCCAGCTCTTAGCTACTCTCTCACCTCCTTTCTCCTGCCTGAAATTTATCCCACACATTTCATTTTACAAGTGTAATCCATATGTACTGGAGCCATATTAAGACAACTTTCAGGGGAGAATAAGATGTTGGAGTAGGCAGATGTAAAGTACATCTCTCCATGGATACATCAGGAATACACCTTCAGACACAGAAGTGCATGCAGAACACCAGCTGAGAGCAGACAGGAGCACTTGACCAATGGAAAAGAATACATAGAACCATGCAAAACTCAGTAGGACAAAGGAACTAGGGGGAAAAACAGGAGTATTAGTAGGACTGGACCTGCCCTCGGAGGGTGGGGGAACTGAAGCAGGGGTCCAATCCCCTGAGCAGGGCAATTGTCTGAGTCGAAGGAGAAATATTTAAGGCTGAGAGTGAAACAGCTGATCTGTGGCAGCCTAAATGGAATGAGAATCAGACACTGCTTGCCACAGCTATACATACACTGGGCAGGAAGGTAGGTCTCCTGGAAGGGGCAGCAGCTAGGACCTGGAGTTTAGGGATTGTGGAGCTGCTGCTATTGACTGAGGAGAGACGGATCAAGGGGATGTGAGGGAGGAGATCATGGTGGAAAATGCCTGTGGAGGAAAGTCAGGCAGCCATGGAAGCAAGGCAATACTGCTGAGTCATGCATAGAGGGTGGAGCTGTCACCATAGCCTCTCTCTCCCCACATGCCAGCCTCAGCAGCTTAACAGAGAGGCTGGCCCATCAAACACCTGACACAGTGAACTACAGAGTAGGACCCCACCCAGGTTGCCCCTTTAAGTGCCTAATGCACCAATATATAGAGTAGGACCCCAATCAGGGGGCCCCTCTAATGTGTCTGTTGCGTGGAACAACAGAGAAGGGCCCCAGGCAAGGGATCCCTCTAAGTGCCTGAATGGGCAGAGCTATGGAGAAAGACTGGCTTAAGAGGCCTTCTGATAGCCAGCTACAAGAGGATTGGGAAAAAAAAAACAAAAAACTGATAGGGTCATAACTCCTGCTCAGAGGCAGTCTGTGTCCCTGAACACTTGGCATCACCAGGGTCCCTGCAAGCCAAGCAGCTGCACCACCTTCACGCTCAATTCTCACTGGGGCAAAGCTGCCACAGTCAAGGGGGGGCGTTGGGGGTGGGGGAAAGTGTTCATGTACACAAGGTTGCTTCAGTTCTGTCTGACTCTTTGAGGCCCTGTAGGCTGTGGCCTGCTAGGCTTCTCTGTGAGAGAGGGGGTTCTCCAGGCAAGAATACTGGAGCGTATTGGCCAATACTGGTTGCCATGACCTTCTAGAGCACTATATGTCCTACTACCCTAGCTGCCAATTCCTCTGAGTACCTAGTGCTGCCAGAACCCCTGCGACTCAAGCAGCTCACCACCTCCACACCTGGTCCTCCCAGGGGAAAACCCCTTCCAGGGCAGCCTCAGGAGCTAAACTCCAGTGGACAACCCACATGCGGAGGTGAACATAAACAATAATTGAAACCCAAGGGCATTGTGGCTAAGGAAGAAGACCCAAAACCTTTAGACTAGCTGTTAAAAGCTGCAGATTAAATCCACATGATCAACTAAGCAGACTCTGTGTCTATGGAATATATAACAGGACGTTAAGAGTTCCCACAACAGAACACGCACTAGCTCTGATAGCTGTGGACATTGGAGTCAAGAACACACAGGAGCAGGGCCAGATTAGAACCTGAGCTGCCCGGACAGCAGGTCCAGAGATCAACATAGTGTTGGAGGGCATCATACGAGGTGAAGTTGACTGTGACTCCCAGGCATGGGAAAGGATCTGACAGCAGTGACTCAAGAAAAACATTTATTATTCTTATATTTTGACTTCTTCTGTAGATTCTTTTGGATTTTTTTCCTCCCCCCCCCCCCACCCGTGTAGTTGTTGATTTTATTGGCACTAAAAAATCCAATTAAGCTTTTGAGCTTTTCTTTTTTTTTTCCTGTCACATTTTTTTTATTGTTGTCATAAACCTTTGCCTCTATATTGGACTTTTGCAGCTATGTGGAATTTTCCTCTTTTTTTTTTCTCCCTTTGTTAATTTTAATTTTAAACCTATTATTATTGTTTCTACATTTATCCCTTTGTTTTCTTTTCCTACAGTTCTTTTCCCCTTGCAGTTAAACTTTAACGTATATAAGTCTTCTTTATCTACTTCTATTTAACTTTGCATATCTATTCTTTCTCTCTTTTCTTTCTCACCTTTCTTCTCAACATATTTGTTAGTTTTATTTTCATTGCTTTATTCCCCAATTGGCACCTTGCTTTAGTTTTGTTTTCAAGTTTGTTCTTTAATTAGTTTTGTACTGGTAAAATTTTTGTCTTCCTTTGTTCACTGGGTCAATATACTGTACTTAATTTATGATGGACTGTTTTGATTTGGCTTATGGGTGTATATGTATATGTGTATATTCAGGCACACTTTCTATTGTTATAAGTCTCTGCTTCTACATTGGGCTTTTGCAGTTCTGTGGAATTTCCTCACCCCCCCCCCTTTTTTTATTTCTTCTTCCATTTTTTTTCTCTTTTCTCTTTTAATTTTTTAACCTATTATTATTTTTCTACATTTATTCCTTTGTTTGCCTTCCCTACTGTTCTTTTCTCCTTGCAGTTAATCTTTAATGTATATAAATCTTCATATACCTCTATTTAACTCTGCATATCTATTCTTTCTTTCCTTTCCTCTCAACATATTTCTTAGCTTTGCTTTCATTGCTTTATTCCCCACTTGGTATCTTGCTTTAGTTTTGTTTTCCATTTTGTGCTTAAGTTAGTTTTGTTTTTAACTGGTGAATATAATTTTTTATTTCTTTTGTTTGCCAGATCAATCTTCTGTACTTTCTTTTTGTTGGACTGTTTTCACTTTGCTCATGGGTGTATATGTATATATGTATGTTCCATTATTTTGATTATTATTTTTCTGATTTTGTAACTGCCATTGGTCTGGGGTTCATCTTTGGTTTCTCATTTTTAGATATTTGTTTTACTCTCCCTTAATGCCATAATAAACCACTTATGGAATATTGATTCCTGATCAGAGATCAAGCCCTGAGCCTTTGGAATGGAAGCACTGACTCAAAGACCCTAGACTACTGAAGAACTAACCCTAGGGAGTATCCAATAGAACTCTCACAAAGGAAACCACTTGAATACAAGACCCGGCATCACCCAATCACGTATAGCACCCCAAGCAGGATGCCTCATTTAAACAACAAACAAAACAAAAATACAAACCAAATCATCAGCAGACAGGAGTACCACTTCACTCAGCTTTGCCCATCAAAAGAAAAACAAACAAATGAACAAAACTCAGCACAAGTCTCACCCTATACAAAACACATAAACCACTGGACCAATCTTAGGAGGGCAAAAACCAAAAGGAAGAAAGAATTCAACATTCTTTGAGGAAAGAATTCAACTTTCTTTGAAGCCTGAGAAAAGGAGACCTCAAACACAATAACTTAAAATAAATAAATAAATAAAAATGAGAAGACAAAGAAATGCTGCACAAATAAAGGAGAAAACCAGAAACACAGAAGTCCAAATAAACAACAGGGAAATAGAAAAATTACCTGAAAAAGAATTCAGAATAATGATAGTAAAGATGATCAAAACCTTGAAAACAAACAAAAAAAAAAGTAAGAATCAATTAACAAAGACCTAGAAGAATTAAAGAATAAATATACAGAGACAAACAATACAATTACTGAAATTAAAAATACTCTAGAAGGAATCAATAGCAGAATATCTGAAGCAGAAGAATGAATCAGTGAGCTGGAAGGTAAAATGGTGGAATTAACTTCTGAAGAGCAAATGTAAAAAGAATAAAAAGAGCTGTGGACAGTCTGAGAGATCCATGGGCCCATATAAAATGCACCAACATTTGAATTATAGGGTTTCCAGAAGAGGAAGAGAGAAAGAAAAGTTATGAGAAAAATTTTGAAGAGGTTATAGTTGAAAATTTCCCCATCATGGAAAAGGAAATAGCCAATCAAGCCCAAAAGGCACAAACAGTCCAATACAAGATAAACACATGGAGAAACATGCCAAGACACATACTAATCAAACAAACAAAGATTAAACACAAAGAAAGAGTATTAAAAGCAGCAAGGGAGAAGCAGCAAGTAACATACAAGGGAAATCCATATGATTAACAGCCGATCTTTCAGCAAAAACTCTGCGGGCCAGAAGAGAATGGCAGGATATATTTAAAGTACTGAAAGAGAAAAATCTACAACCAAGATTACTGTACCCAGCAAGGATCTCATTTAAAATTGATGGAGAAATAAAAATATTTTCAGACAAGCAAAACTTAATAGAATTCAGTATCACCAAATCAGCATTTCAACAAATGTTAAACAGACTTGAATAGTCAAGAAATACAATAGAAGAAAAAATATCTACAAAATCAACTCCAAACAATTAGAAAATGGCAATTGGAACATATATATCAATAATTACTTTAAATGTAAATGGATTAAATGTTCCAACCAAAAGACACAGACTCGCTGAATGAATACAAAAACAAGACCTATATATATATGCTCTCTACAAAGAAATCCACTGCAGATCTCAAGACACATATGGACGGAAAGTAAGAGGATGGAAAAACATAGTCCATGCAAATGGAAAGCAAAAGAAAGCTGGAGTATCAATCCTCATATCAGAAAACAATAGACCTTAAAATAAAGAAGATTACAAGAGATAAGGAAGGACATTACAAAATGATCAAGGGATCAATCCAAGAAGAAGACATAATAATTGTAAATATCTATGTACCCAACATAGGAGCACCTCAATACATAAGACAAACACTAACAAACATAAGTGGAGAAATTGATAGTAACACAAAAATAGTAGGAGACTTTAACATCCCACTCACATCAATGGACAGATCATCAAAACAGAGAATAAGGAAACACAAGTCTTAAATGATACATTAGATAAGATGAATCTCATTGATATCTTCAGGACATTCCATCCAAATGTAGAAGAATGCACCTTCTTTTCAAGTGAACATAGAACATTCTCCAGGATAGACCACATTTTGGGTCACAAATCAAACCTAACTAAATTTAAGAAAATTGAAATCATATCAATTGCAAGAAAAAACTTTAAGAAACACAAATACATTTAGCTCAAGCAACACGTTTCTAAATAACCAACAGTTATTGAAGAAATCAAAAGGGAAATCAAAAAATTTCTAGAAATAAATGACAATGAGAACATGACAACTCAAAACCTATGGGATGCAGCAAAAGCTGTTCTAAGAGGGAAGTTTATTACAATACAATTTTACTTCAAGAAACAAGAAAAACATCAAATAGACAACTTAACTTTATACCTAAAGCAACTGGAAAAAGAAGAACAACAAAACCCAAAATTAGTAGAAGGAAAGAAATCATAAAGATCCGAACAAAAATAAATGAAATAAATAAATAAATAAATAAATAAATAAATAAATGATAGTAAAGATTAGTAAAACTAAAAGCTGGTCCTTTGAGAATATAAACAAAATTGGCAAACACTTAGCCAAACTCATCAAGAAAAAAAGAATTATATCAACAAAATTAGAAATGAAAAAGCAGAGGTTACAACAGACAATGCAGAAATATAAAGAATCATAAGAGACTATTATGAACAGCTATATGGAGATAAAATAGATAACCTGAAAGAAACGAACAGATTCTTAGAAAAGCTCAATCCTCCACACTGAACTAGGAAGAATTAGAAATTATGAACAACCCAATAACAAACACTGAAGTTGAAGCTGTGATAAAAAATCGCCCCAGAAACAAAAGTCCAGCACCAGATGGTTTCACAGGAGAATTCTATCAAACATTTTGAGAAGACCTAACACATATCTTTCCAAAATGCTTTCAAAAAATTTCAGAGGAAGGAACACTTCCAAATGTATTCTATGAGGCCATCATCACCCTGATACCAAAACCAGACAAAGACAACACAGAAAATTAAAACTCTTGGCTAATATCACTGATGAATATAGATGTAAAAAGACTCAACAGAATTTTAGCAAACAAAATTCAGCAACACATCATAAAGCTCATACATCATGATCAAGTTGGGTTTATTCCAAGAATGCAAGGATTCTTCAATATATGCAAATCAATGTGATGCACCATATTAACAAACTGAAAGATAAAAACCATATGATCATCTCAATAGTTGCAGAAAAACCCTTTGACAAAATTTAGCACCTATTTATGATTAAAACTCTTCAAAAACTGGGCTAGAAGTAACCTACCTCAACATAATAAAGGCCATATATGATAAGCCTATAGCAAACATTACTCTCAATGGTTAAAAATTGAAAGCATCCCCCCTAAGATCAGGAACAAGACAAGGGTGCCCATTTTCATCACTATTATTCAATATAGTTCTGGAAGTCCTCGCTACAGCAATCAGAGAAGAAAAAAATATAAATAAAAGGAACTCAGATCGGAAAAGTAGAAGTAAAACTCTCACAGCTTGCAGATGACATGATACCATACATAGAGAAGCCTAAAGATAATATCATAAAATTACTAGAACTAATCAGTGAATTTAGCAAAGTTGCAGGATACAAAATCAGTGCACATAAATCACTTGCATTTCTATATACTAACAATGAAAAATCAGAAAGAGCAATTAAGGAATCAATCCCATTCACTATTGCAACAAAAAGAATTAAATATCTAGGAATAAACTTATCTAAGGAGATGAAATAACTGTACACAGAAAATTATAAAACACTAATGAAAGAAATCAAAGATGACATAAACAGATGGAGGAATATTCCATGTTCCTGTGTATGAAGAATCAATATTGTGAAAATGACTATACTACCAAATGCAATCTACAGATTCAAAGCAATCCTTATCAAATTACCAATGACATTTTTCACAGGGCTAAAACAAAACATTTCAAAATTCATATGGAAACACAAAATACCCTGATTATCCAAAGCATTCTTGAGAAAGAAGAATGGAGCTGGAGGAATCAAACTTCCTGACTTCAGGTTATATTAGAAAGCGACAGTCTTTAAGAGAATATGGTACTGGCACAAAAACAGAAATATAGACCAATGGAGCAAGATAGAAAGTCTATTAAAAAAAAATGCACCTATGGATACCTTATATTTTACAAAGGAAGCAAGAATATATAATAGGGCAAAGAGCCTCTTCAATAAATGGTGATGGGAAAACTGGACAGTTGCATGTAAAAGAATGAAATTAGAACACTTCCTAACACCATACACAAAGATAAACTCAAAATGGGTTAAAGACCTAAATTTAAGACCAGAAACTATAAAACTATTAGAGGAAAACATAGGCAGAACACTCGATGACATAAATCAAACCAAGATCCCCCATGACTCACCTCTTAGAGTAATGGAAATAAAAACAAAAGTAAACAAGTGGGACTTGATTAAACTCAAAAGCTTTTGCACAGCAAAAGAAGCTATAAGCAAAGTGAAGAGAAACCCCTCAGAATGGGAGAAAATAATAGCAAATGAAACAATTGGCAAAGGATTAATTTTCAAAATATACAAGCAGCTCATATGATTCAATACCAGAAAAACAAATAATCCAATCAAAAACTGGGGAAAAGACCTAAATAGACATTTCTCCAAAAAAGACATACAGATGGCTAACAAACACATGAAAAGATGCTCAATATTGCTCATTATTAGAGAAATTCAAATCAAAACTACAATGAGATATCACTTCACACCAGTCAGAATGTCCCTCATCCTAAAGTCTATGAACAATAAATCCTGGAGATGGTGTGGAGAAAAGGGAACACTTTTGCACTGTTGGTGGGAATGTAAATCAATGCAGCCACTATGGAAGATGGTATGGAGATTCCTTAAGAAATTAGGAATAAAACCAACATATGACCACTCCTAGGCACATACCCTGAGGAAATCAAAATTAGAAGAGACACATGTATCCCATTGTTCATTGCAGCACTATTTGCAATAGCTAGAACATGGAAGCAACCTAGATATCCATTGATAGATGAATGGCTAAAGAAGTGTGGTATATATACACAATGGAACATTACTCAGCCATAAAAAGGAATGCATTTGAGTCAGTCCTAATGAGGTGGATGAACCTAGAACCTATTATACAGAATGAAGTGAGTCAGAAAGAGAAAGATAAATACCTTACTCTAACACACATATATATATATGGAATCTAGAAAAATGGTACAGAAGACTTTATTCACAGGGCAATGAAGGAGAAACAGACATAGAGAGTAGACTTATGGACATGGGGAGAGGGGAGGAGAGGGTGAGATATATGGAAAGAGTAACGTGGAAACTTATATTACTATTAACCTACCAGGATCCTCCCTACATGGGATTCTCAGGCAAGAATACTAGAGTGGGTTGCCATTTCCTTCTCCAGGGGATCTTCCTGACCTAGGCATCGAAACCGGGTCTCCTGCATTGCAGGCAGACACTTCAACCTCTGAGCCACCAGGGAAGCCCAAAATAGATAGACAACAGAAACTTGCTGTCTGGCTCAGGAAACTCGAAATGGGGCTCTGTATTAACCTAGAGGGGTGGGATGGGAGGGAGATGGGAGGGAGGTTCAAAGGGAGGGGATATATATATACCTATGGCTGATTCATGTTGAGGTTTAACAGAAAATAGCAAAATTCTGTAAAGCAATTATCCTTCAATAAAAAATAAATTAATAAAAAAAGATAATTTTCATCATTGAGTGACACTTAAAAGAGGCAGCTGTTCAATGTTAAAACTTTGAAAATTAACACAGTTGTTTAATGTAGCTTTCTGCCAGGAGATGAATAACATAGCATTACATTACAAATAAAATAGATAAAGGCACTAAACATTGTCTTTATACATATCTCTTTTCACTGTTGTGCTCTTTTCTTTTTTATGACTTAAGCAGGGTTTTTTTTATATTAAGAAAATATAACCTAAAGCAATTCAACCACAATATGTGAAAGTGAACTTATAATATGTTTGTCTTATAATAACATTAACTCATAATAATTTTTTTTCACTCACCTTCCTTTTTCTCTCCCTTCTCTATGTACTCCACTTTTATAATTTCTCCTTCTTCATCTCTTTTTCTTTCTCACTCTTTCTCATGTATCACTGTATGGCCTGTTCTATCTTTAGCCTTTTTAGTGAAAGCTAAGTAGTTTTCACCACAGGACTGGAAAAGGTCAGTTTTCATTGCAGTCCCAAAGAATGCTCAAACTACTGCACAATTGCACCCATCTCATACGCTAGTAAAGTGATGCTTAAAATTCTCCAAGCCAGGCTTCAGCAATATGTGAATCATGAACTTCCAGCTTATTTTAGAAAAGGCAGAGGAACCAGAGCAAATTGCGAACATCTGCTGGATCATTAAAAAAGCAAGAGAGTTCCAGAAAAAACATCTATTTCTGCTTTATCAACTATGCCAAAGCCTTCAACTGTGTGGATCACAACAAACAGTGGAAAATTCTTCAACAGAAGGGAATACCAGACCACCTGGCCTGCCTCTTGAGAAACCGACATGCAGGTCAGGAAGCAACAGCTAGAACTGGACATGGAACAACAGACTGATTCCAAATAGGAAAAGGAGTATGTCAAAGGTGTATATTGTCACCCTGCTTATTTCACTTATATGCAGAGTACAACATGAGAAACACTGGGCTAGAAGAAGCACAAGGTGGAATCAAGATTAACAGGAGAAATATCAATAACCTCAGATATACAGATGACACCACCCTTATGGCAGAAAGTGAAGAGGGACTAAAATGCCTCTTGATGAAAGTGAAAGAGGAGAGTGAAAAAGTTGACTTAAAACTCAACATTCAGAAAACTAAGATCATGGCATCTGGTGCCATCATTTCATGGCAAATAGATGGGGAAACAGTGGAAACAGTGTCAGACTTTATTTTGGGAGGCTCAAAATCACTGCAGATGGTGACTGCAGCCATGAAATTAAAAGACGCTTGTTCCTTGGAAGGAGAGTTATGACTAAATAAATAGCATATTAAAAGTCAGAGACATTACTTTGCCAACAAAGGTCTGTCTAGTCAAGGATATGGTTTTTCCAGTGGTCACATATGGATGTGAAAGTTGGATTGTGAAGAAAGCTGAGCACCGAAAAATTGATGCTTTTGTACTATGGTGTTGGAGAAGACTCTTGAGAGTCCCTTGGACTGCAAGGACATCCAACCAGTCCATCCTAAAGGAGATCAGTCCTTGTAGTTCATTGGAAGGACTGGTGCTGTAGCTGAAACCCCAATACTTCGGTCACCTCATGCGAAGAGGTGACTCATTAGGAAAGACCCTGATTCAGGGAGGGATTGGGGACAGGAGAAGAAGTGGACTACAGAGGATGAGATGGCTGGATGACATCACCGACTCGATGGACATGAGTTTGAATAAACTCTAGGAGTTGATGATGGACAGGGAGACCTGACATGCTGCATTTCATAGGGTCGCAAAGAGTCAGACACAACTGAGCGACTGAACTGAATTGAAAAATGTTAATATCTGACATGTCTTATAGAACTAATTTAGTAGAATAAGGTTTATGACTACCAAATAAACATGTTTCAAATCCTTCTCCTTCTATCCCTGGCAAATGATCTCAACTTGCCTTTTTATATTCTTTGGGAGCAAGGGTCCTCACCTCATAGTTTCATTTTGTATTCCTAGTATATGATAGCGACATACTGGTAAATTTGACCCCAGACAAGATATACAGATGAGAGTCCTGCGCCATTTCACTTTGATCTTTTTCTCCCATAAATGAATTAGTCAAATTGCTCAGCTATTGTCTATTAATGAGTTTAATAACTATCTCTAGTGTGAAGCTTATGAGAAATTTCTCAAAAATGTTCAATCTAGATTCTGCAGACAGTCCTGATGGGGTTTAATTATCTCACTAATACCTACAGTCTGTATGTGTTAACCTGAAATAGTTTCTGCAATTTTCCTCCAAAAATTATCATGACTTCATAGGTCAATGCTGAAGTTTCTATAAAATAAGTCCAGCAGATTAATGGTCATTCTTGTCTTCTTCCAAACTAACCCACAATTACAAGAGCCAACTTCTGACCAGTGTTAGCATTGGTATATCAAAAACTACAGAAATGACTGCAAAATCCTTACCAAGTGTTATGAACTTAATTGTGTCCCCCCTAAATTCATATGCCATAGGTCTATACCTCAATGTGACTAAATTTGGAGAAAGGTACAAAAGTCCTTCACTGTATTTGTTTTTGAAAAATTAAGTTTACTTCATTATGTTTAGACAAGGAGGCAGTTAACATTAAATGAGGTCATAAATATGGGGCCATAATCCAATAGGATCAGTGTCTTCAGAAGAAGAGAAAGAGATACCTGGAGCAACTGGTCTCATGAAAGGCAATGTTAAACATAATGAAGGTAACCCTAGCAGACTAATGCATCATTATAATCTCAGTCTTTACTGTAAGATGTTGAGGCATTTTAAAGAAGTATATACATACTGTAAAACCAATCTGAACATTTCCAAAAACCTTATTCAGCATCTAATCATCTGCCTTCCTTTTTAGCTTTGTGATGAAATTTTCCATTTATTATCTTCTGTCCTGAAGTGCAGTCGTCATTTACCAAAGTTTCTTCAAAAATCCTCACATCTGTATAGCTCAGCAAGTAAGGCCTATAGTGTAAACAGTTAAGCACTTTTCCTCTTCAGAAGATGAACAAGAACTAAAATACAAACACAGCAACTCACAGATGGAAGAAAAGTAGATGGATAATAAGAAAGAATTGTTTGGATTGCGTGAGTCACAGGATAGAACAATCACTGCAATAACCCAGTAAACATTTTCTAAGCACTAACTATGGACCAGGTAAAGTAGGAAGTGTTTACAAACGTGATGAAACATCACAAAACCTACAAGAAAAGTACTCTGTTTGTTTCTGTTCG